>NC_092115.1:29734595-29852095 GCF_045679555.1 Salvelinus alpinus | reverse complement strand
GGTTAGACACTGTGGTCAGTGTTCGGTTGTGTTGTTGTGTTGGCAATAGACAGTGGTCCATGTTTAGTTGTGTTGTGGATTAGAGACAGTATTATTGTGTTGTGGGTTAGAGACAATATCATTGTGTTTGTGGGTTTGAGATACTGGTCAGTATCCATGCCTCACAGTGACAGTAAAATAACACTCTATTGGCACATGTAGGGAGGGTCAATCCCGATCAAGACCGGCGACAGGGCCGGGGCCATATGGTATCGGTCAACATGGAGAGAGCATGTACAGAGAGAGAAAGAGAACAGAATGAAGCCTTGATGGTGCCTCTCCTTTTTTCTTCTGTCTGTGGAATGTGTACGCCTTTCTTTTCTTTCTCAATTGGATGCTGGAGGGAGTCAGAGGTTATGTTTTGGTCCCGTCGAGGAAAAGGGCAACGTTACAAGTCCTGTTTCAATTAAGTCTGAGAGACGGAGCCGGCGACGCTATTGCTTAGGGGAATAGATGGCACAGGACGAGACCATACATCATTCGCTTATATGCAAACACTTCACCCTCATCACTGACATTTACTCAATCCTAGACTATCTACATCTCTCAACTACAGTGGGTGCATCGTAATTTTGTTTTCATGTGATGTGCCCGAAGTGTTGGGTCAGCAGCTTGTTCAGTCACAGTGAGGAGGCATAGAATGAGGATCCTTCAGACAGACTAGTCCAGAATCTGCACATACAGTAGATGACTGCCTGCCTGCCACGTTGCTCAAAGACTTCCTGAGCAGAGAGAGAGAGAGAGACTGAGTTGAGATTTTGTCTTAGAGCACAAATGACACTCTCTGAAGTCGGTCTCACTCCACTAACGTTTTCATTGGCTGACAACGATATTTCCAGGGTAGCCGTCGTCTGCATATATAAATATATTTTCTGCACCATTTAGTTACTGTATTGCAGGATATCATGAAATCGTTGTCGTGTCATATACACCTTAAATATTTGATGTTTACCACGAGATGAGTTCCATCATTACATGAATGAACTCTGGGATTTGGCTTGGCATCGGATAGAAGCAGACTGTATGCCATTTGATATGGGTTCATATGAATCCATAATATGGAAATAGTATGAATGACTATAACAGTCAAGAAAATGCTATGAAAATCAACAGCTAACATAGACCGTCTGTGTCGTCATATAGGCTGACTGTCAAAAAGAACCCTGCTTTGTCTCGATAACACATTTGAGTTTGCCTTGATAAACACTTTTGTCGCCTCACCATTTTGTATTTGTCATTGCATTTCGGGCTTTATTTTTGTCATATTTAGGTGAGGTGATTTGAAGTGGTGCAAAGGTTGAGCGTTCAACCATAGTTAAACCATGTCTCCATCTGTGCCTAGTACAATAATATCAATGCATTTATTGATATCCAACATGGCCAATATGGAACTAGGCAGATGTGCTGCACTCAAAGGATCCATGTCCACTTTTTCTGCTTTACAATCCAAATGTCATTACCTAACGAAAACCAAGTGATTGCAACTAGGCCATACTAGAGCTTCAGAGTTTTGTTGTTGTGAATAGTAATGAAAAATAATTATTCAGTATCTATTCATATTAATTTTTAAAAGATAAGAGCTGCACTCATTTGGTTTTAATATTAAAGTGAATGACAGAGTAGATTCACTATTCCTCTTTATTCTCCTCTACTTTAAGCTTTATTCATCTCTAACGACAGTTTTGCTTTATAAGCCCCCGATATTTTAGTATTTTTTTTTACAATTAATGATCTGTGGTATAACACCCATTAGCACTTTTCTAATGTGACACAAAACTATGGCTAGTATTATCATTAAGGAAATGATGATGGAGCCATAGAAATCCCATTAACTTGGCTGTCAGTGTTCTTGACATGCGGGAAGCTGGGGCTCAGTGAGTTGTGCTGGGCCTGTCTGGGTGCCACAGGAGCTGGCCGATATCTCCTCTTATTTCATGGCATGTGTCTCTCCTGTTGTCATGGCTTGTCTGACTTCTGGGGAGATGGTGTCTGTCTCCCCCCACCTGCTGTCAGTGATTGATTTCCTGATGCATTTGTTTGTATAAAATACATATCATGTATTATATATGATCATAATATCCAATATCCATAATATTAGTATGATTATTTATCCTTTGATAGTAGTATTATTTCCAATAAGGTATTAATTGATTTCAAACTACTTCAGAATTACTATTCATATTCATAACTTGTTTACATGATAAAGTACATGAAGGATTACAAACGTTATGCCATATGATTAACACACAGCTTCTCCATTGCAAATTATTTATGACACTAATCAGCACCTGTTCAAATAATGCTCATTAAGAAAGTTATTCATCATGTGCAGTGTGTGTCCTCTCCCCTCCTCTCCCGCTAGTACTAATTGAGGAGGTTTGACCTGGTGACCCCAGCTAAATTGAGTTGTAGTCCCTGTGGCGAGAGCCTCCTTCCCGGTCAGTCAGGGCCGATTACACAGCCATTGTGCTCCACACTGTAACGTCCCAGCCCTCTGTAACCAACCAGATGAGTCACACTGTCGCAGCTCGCATATCCAAGAACAGACAGACTCAGGGCTGTGTATGTGTGTGTGTGTGTGTCTGTCTATCAGCCCTTCTTCTCTCAGACAGACAGACAGACAAACACACCCGCAACAGGAATTCATTTGATGGATTAGAGCAATTGATAACCCTATTGCATTGCGTAGCGCCCGTTCACTTCTTCATTAGAATGTGTTCTGTTTTGCACATTTGTTTCTACATTTATTCACAAGAGACATCTTACTGTATTGACTGAAGCTGTTATTGTGGACATCTGACCATAACTCCTATTCTTGGTGTTTTTTTTCTACCGATTGGTAATTCATTTGTAGATTACATTTTGAAGGATTGACTCTTGCCATAGGATTGCCAATCTCTCCTAAATGGCCATCATGTGTGTTAGATAGTATGTGTTAATCAGTGGACATTTGACTCTTCAACAGTTGTTGTCAGATTACATTATTTCTGTTACATGTATAAAATCCAAGGAACAGTGTTGATTTGGTCCCTTGTGTATGTTGTATCAACAAAACATTGCAGCATAATTATAAATGCAGTGTGTTACTGGCAGAGTGACACAATGTACCTTGTCAAATGAATGAACTGATAGCTGTGTTGCTGAAGCGATATTCAGTTTGTATGCTGTTATATATTCATCTACGTAATATATTCTGTTCTATTGAGATGGTTATCAGGCAGCTCTAGTATACATTAATTCAATTAGCCAGATGTATTATCATACATTTTCGTTGAAAATTGCAGCAATTGCTGGTGAAATGCGTATATTTGGTCGTTGTTGAGTGATTTTCGTTATTTATAGAGCGTTACCATGGGTAAATTATTGTGTATCTGACAGGCTAGATCGGATGACCAATGGCCCACGTAGGTAGCAGCCTTTCAAATCCATTAAAACTTCCCATGGAGTGATGGGACAACACTTTTACAACAAGAATGTAAATTGCTTGTTTTGTTTAATTGGCCAAAACTTTTAATAAGTTCACAGTGGTGACAAATCATCGAATCATGGCTGACACTCCTGTAATGTATAAGTTTGTATGGCATTGTAAAATGGAATTTTCTGCCTCAACTCACTTATCTCGCCAACAGGGACAGTAATCAAAATGAACCCCCCCCCCCCCTCCACACACACACACACACACACACACACACACACACACACACACACACACACACACACACACACACACACACACACACACACACACACACACACACACACACACACACACACACACACACAATCCCTCCACCCAACCAAGGTCTGTACGAAATGAGGGCTTTATTAGTAACCCCCCTCTATCCTGGCCCATTTAAATGATGCTGGATGCAAGGTGCTCAACAGCGCTGGAGAAACTCATTAGACTCACAGGGACTCAGGCTCACTCACTAAGGCATGTATGTCTCCACAGGACGAGTCGAGGCTTCTGCACTGGTGAGACAGAAAGATACAGAGACACAGTTATCTATGTACAGTGGCTCTAAGGGGACTTTAACATTGTGTCCATATACTACAAATACCTAGGTGCCTAGTTAGACTGTAAACTCTCCTTTCAGACTCACATTAAGCATCTCCAATCAAATATTAAATCTAGAATTGGCTTCCTATTTCGCAATAAAGCATCCTTCAATCATGCTGCCAAACATACCCGCGTAAAACTGACTATCCTACCGATCCTTGACTTCGGCGATGAAATTTACAAAATAGCCTCCATCACTATAGTCAGCAAATTGGATGCAGTCTATCACAGTGCCATCCGTTTTGTCACCAAAGCCCCATATACTACCCACCACTGCGACCTGTATGCTCTCGTTGGCTGGACCTCGCTTCATATTTGTCGCCAAACCCACTGGCTCCAGGTCATCTATAAGTATTTGCTAGGTAAAGCCCCGCCTTATCTCAGCTCACTGGTCACCATAGCAGCACCCACCCGTTGCACGCGCTCCAGCAGGTATCATCCCATCACTGGTCACCCCCAAAGCCAACTCCTCCTTTGGCCGCCTTTCCTTCCAGGTCTCTGCTGCCAATGACTGGAACGAATAGCAAAAATCACTGAAGCTTGAGTCTTATATCTCCCTCACTAACTTTAAGCATCAGCTGTCAGAGCAGCTTACCGATCATTGTACCTGTACACAGCTCATCTGTAAATAACCCACCCAACTACCTCATCCCCATATTGTTATATATTTGTTTGTTCCTTTGCAGCCCAGTATCTCTATTTGCACATTCTTCTTCTGCACATCTATCACTCCAGTGTTTAATTGTTAAATTGTAATTATTTCGCCACTATGGCCTATTTATTGCCTTACCTCCCTAATCTTACTACATTTGCACACACTGTATATAGATTTTTCTATTGTGATATTGACTGTACATTTGTTTATCCCATGTGTAACTCTGTGTTGTTTGTGTCGCACTGCTTTGCTTTATCTTGGCCATGTCACAGTTGTAAATGAGAATGTGTTCTCAGCTGGCCTACCTGGTTAAATAAAGGTGGAATACATTTTTTTTCCAACTCCTTGTCCTTTCCATGTTAGTGATGTGTTTAACAAATGAACTAACAGAGCTCTGACCAATTAAAGGCCTTTTCTATTCACTGAAATTGGATAAATGGTGTCAGACTCAGGTAGGAGTGCAGACCTTTTGTTCTTCCTTTTGTGGAATTCAACACATTTCCTAAACATGGCACGTCATAAAGACAGATTTTTAGAATTCCTTTACATGCAACTCTTGTTCAATATTGTCCAGTGGTTCGAGACATCGCTACTCCTATCTCTTTCTTACTCTCTTAGAAAAAAAGGTTCCAAAAGGGTTCTTCGGCTGTCCCCATAGGTGAACCCTTTTTGGTTCCAGGTAGAACCCTTTTTGGTTTCAGGTAGAACTCTTTTGAGTTCCATGTAGAACCCTCTGTGGAGAGTTTCTAGATAGCACATTTTTTTCTAAGAGTGTACCATTTTCAGAAGAAGCTGCTTGACACCTCTCTACATTGACTCCAGCCCCCCTTAGAGGAAGTGGATAGGATCCCTGCCTTAATTATGCAAAGTATGGGATATTTGGTGTCTTTTTTTTTAAGTGTCGCTAGCTGGTTTCTGGCGTTGGCAGTCACACTGCCACTCTCCCCCTGCCGGGAGGTCCTGTCAGGCTCCCCTTTCTCTCTGCTGAAGGGAAATGAAAGGCTAGGTTGAGAAGGCATAATGGAGAATGCATTTCAACTGCAGGGGAGGAACGGTGAGACGTCAGAAGTTCTCGGTGAGACCCTAATTTTACAGGGAACAGGTGGGAGAGTCTTTTGTTCTCTTCCCGCTGCTGAAATCCATTTAGTACCTTGTACTTGACATGCCGCAAGGAACTCTTTCCCCCCCTACCTGTCACCTAGTTCAAAGCAGGCCCCCTGCGAAAAATGGTTCCTACCTCTTGAACAGGCTAAAGTCATGTTTGTCAAGGCCAATGCCAATAATACCACATCGTGTCAGAAGGATTGGTTGCCATGTAGCTAATGAATTAGTCTGAGCGCTGTTCAAACCATCACTCCTTGGACAAGCACTCAGTTACAAACAAGTCACTGATTGACTGGAGCCTGATCTGAATGCACGGTTCTGCATTCAGAATCGCACAAATATGCCACATTTAGGTGCATGTTGTGAACTGGCCTTGGACGCATATATTAACACGTTTTTTCAAAACTACAAAATAGAAATCCAATTAAAAATATCTTAGAATCTGAAAGATTGTTAATATCACTGTAGTATCAATGTTACAAAAACACTTTCTAATTCATATACTGTGAAGTGCTAAAGAAAAGTCAATATGTACTGTATATTTGTTCAGAAACTTAAACTGCAGTGTTTTTAGATGTGTGACAAGACCATTTTGCAGAAGCGTATGTATTAGTCTATATCTCCTGTCTAATACCTGGGGTGTTATTTTGTCTCAGGAATCTCCTCTCACTTAAGCAGTCATCAAGGCGTTTTTCAGTTGGTCACTGTTGATGTTGGGAGAGGGTTTCTTGGGAGAATTTTATAATTCACATTGTCATTACTCAGTCCTATATGTTATTTACGCGGGTGGCTGCTCGCCATGTTGCCAAACCTCGTACATATGAAAGGCTTGTGTGGATTCCCAAAGCCCTGGTTGAGCTGTTAAAATCTCCTGGAGTTTCCATACAGAAAAGCCTTAACAGTAAATAATAAAAAGAAAGTAACAAAGAAGGGGAAGAAAGTCTCAATGTGTCTGACAGGCGTAAACCTGTTGTAGTTTTTTTGCTGTTAACCATTTCTTCCCCCTCTCTCTCTTTCTTTCTGGCAGTAGAAGACAATGTGACAGAGGAACAGCACAGTCCTGGGCAGAGTGCGATTCCGAGCGGTAATACTCCATTTCATATTTCATTATTTTGGGTGAACCAGAATCTGGCCTTACAGGAGATGTTGAGTATGGCAATTCTCCTTTAAGGGCAGGAAGCATTGATTCAACTTGCCATTTACCAGCTTTACAAGCTTAATAATGTCAGAATACGTTCAGTACTTACTGGCGTTTCTCTGAGAAACTATAGTCAACACTGCCGTCACGGCCGGTATGTACTAAATGAAGAGTTGCATGCAACCCGAAAAAATGCCTTGTCTGGAAAGAATCAGTGCGCATGCGTTAAATCCATATTTTCTACACCTCCTGCAATATCAGTAATATCATTTAAACATTTTGCTGGATTTGGTACATGCGCACTTGGTCAAAAACAATACTTAGATTCCTTCCAGACAAGGCATTTTTTCAGTTGCACGTAACTTTTTATTTAGATGTACATACTGACTGTGGCGGCAGTAATGACGATAGTTGCTCAGCGAAACTCCATTCTTCAGTAAGTACCGAATGTATTTTGACATTATTAAGCTTGAAAAGCTGGCGAATGGCAGGTTGAATGGCTGCTTCCTGGGCTTAAAGGAGCATCGCCGTATTCAACGTCTCCTGTAAGGCCAGATTCTGCTTTCACATTCTGGACTGGAAAGTGGAGCGTGTGTGTGTGTGATCTATCGTCTTTCCAGAGAGGAATGACGTGTGTTTCAACCACTCGGATATGTTACTGCTCCTTGTGTGTTGGCTCACGTGTGTGTGTGTGTGTGTGTGCGTGTGCGTGTCCTGTGTGTGTGTGCTTGTGCGTGTCCATATGTGCGTGTCCATATGTGCATGTGTGTTTGAGAGAGCGTTACATCAGATGCTGTGAAATGCATGCATTGTGTGTGTATTGTATTCATGCCTGTGTATGTGTGTGTGTTCACGTCTTTGTTTCCCAACCTCAGATAGAGGTAGAATACAGCTCACAGAGCAGATGAATGTGTCCTGTCTGCTGGTGTGGCATTCACCGTATGCCCTCCAGGAACAGAGCCGTAATCCAGGTCAGGCTCACAGAGAGCCCACTCTGAATGAAGCCTGCTCCTGATCACGCGACCGTTCTTTCATTTCATTTGTCTCTGCGAAAGGTTAAGTCTCATGTGTGGTTATTTTAAACCTGATATGGATGGCTTTGCCCAGCAGGCTGAGGACTCTGGGTTCTCACAGTCACACACACTGCCTGGCACCTGGCGGTAGAGTCAGTTGTGTTTACCCACCTACCTCTCGCTCTCTGGGCCCCTTCAGACAGAGATATGATATCCCCATGCAGAAACTGGAAACACAAGGGCCGTTTCACTACAGTATGTCTATGGGGATGGGTCATTGTATTGGTTTTGCAAGGTGTCTGAGAGGAGGTCTCTTTCCTTCAGGCCCCTCCCACAGTTCAGCGTTTACCAGTCTCCATCAGTCGTCTTAGGCTATTGCTTTTGAGTGTTTTATTCAGGCCCATGTCAGTCTAGTCTACAGCTGTAGTATTTTATATTAATGCCTGGGTGTTGCTTAACGTTTGGTAGATAAGCAGTTGGTTGGTGTTTGGTAGAGGTAGAGATCCAGGCTCTGTGGGAGTTGGTTGGGGAGAGAGGCAGGGTTCGTCCTCAGCCACCCCAGCAGAAGTAGATGAAGCGCTGGGCTTATGAGCCCCTGTTCCCCCTGTTTCCCTGGGAGACCTCCTGTCATCCACAGCCAACGGCGGGCTAATGAGAGCCCCTGATTACAACGACCCCCTCAGACACGCACACCCGCCTCTCTCTCTCCTCTCCTCCGCACCTCCTTCCTCTAGCCACCATCTCCAGAGTGAAGGGAGAGAGACAGCAGCGACACGATCGATGTTTGCCTGTGGAGAAATCAAGCGTGTGCACAAATTAATTTCTCACTTTTCTCATTTGAGTTCGTCTGGTTGTTTTTCTTTTAACCCCCTCGTCAGATGCAGTGTAAAGGATCCTAGTAGAAGTTGCAAAACTTTACCAAGATATAGGAGGAGATTATTGTTTTGAATAATGTGTCACAACTTTCATGTAAATTCACCTTCAGAATGGCTCTGGATTGGATAGCTGCTGTTTTAGTGGCTCCTGGCCAATTCTGCTATTTAGTGTATTTTCTTTAGCTTTTTTTTGCACAAAATGTCTTGGGCATCGTTTCTTAAGACCGACAAGAGCTTCTGGACATCAGAACAGCTATCACTAACACCGAGTTAGATGAAGGTTTCTACTTGAACGAGTTGGCGGCGCAGGACATACTGCTCACCCAGGACCAGACGCCACAGACTGTCAAAAAGCCATCAATGAAGTCACCCCATTGTTTCCTATGAGAAATGCCGCTATGACCTCCGACGAGCCATCAAACAGACAAAGCGTGAATACAGGACTAATATTGAATTCTACTACACCGGCTCTGACACTCGTCAGAAGAACGCCAAGGCAACCTGTCTAAATGACTATCGTCCGTAGCACTCACATCTGTAGCCATGGAATGCATTAATATGCTGGTCATAGCTCACATCAACACCATCATCTCAGACACGCTGGACCCATTCCAATTCACATACCGCCCCAACAGATCCACAGATGACGCAATCTCTATTGCGTTCCACACTGTCCTCTCCCACCTGGACAAAAGGAACACCTACTGTATTTGAGAATGCTGTTCATTGACTACAGCTCAGCGTTGAACACCATAGTGCTCTCCAAGCTCATCACTAAGCTAAGGACCCTGAACAGCTTCTAACCCCAAACCATAAGACTGCTAAATTGTTTGTTAAATAGTGGACCAAATAGCTACCCGGACCATCTCCGTTGACCCTTTTTGCGCCAACTTTTTTTTTACTCATCACAAATGCTGCTGCTACTGTTTTTTATTTATCCTGTTGCCTAGCTACTGTATTCCTTGTTGCATATCTACCTCAGTTACCTTGTACCTCTGCACATCGACTCGGTACTGGTACACCGTGTATAAGTTATCACTACTCATTGTGTATTTTTTTCTCTATTTTCTTTCTCTCTGCGTTGTTGGGAAGGGCCCGTAAGTGAGCATTTCACTGTGAGTACACCTGTTGTTTACAAAGCATGTGACAAATATTTGTATTTTATTTGAATTGGATTTGATTTGACCTGCCATGTGGTGCCTTCAGAAAATACAGTTTTGGACCAATGATCAAGAACACTATGTCATGTCGTGTGTGTAGGTGGCAGGGAAGTCAGGCGCAGAAGAATCAAACTTGGTATAATGGAGTAGTTTAATAACTTAAAACAAAACCAGTATGAGTTTCAAACCCAACAGCATAGGATCTTATGGTTAAACCACTGCCCATTTTGCCCAATCAAGACCCTTTGGATGTCAAAATAACAAACAAAACAACTGAAACAATGGATCAGCTTCTTTTCCTGCTTGTAGGCCACTAATCAGTGATTGACGTGTTCACAATACCCATTAGGGCTTTGACAAGGCCCTAGCTAAATCAGACGTGGTGTGTCGAGTGGTTGGCTCATAAGTAGACCCCCAGTAGTGTTCCTCTATGTGCCTGTATGTTCATTGTGTCTTACAGCCAGGTACCTAGCGTATTATTATTCTATAACCAACACTTATGTTTGATGTGTAGCAGAATAGGAAAAGGGGGAAATGATAACAAAAGAGGTTCTCTGGTAAAGAGGAAAGCCAGCATTATAGTTAGCTAGTGCGGAGGGCAGGAGCAGTATGATATGGGAGATTTAATGAGGCAGAGTGCTTTTTTACCCGGAGAGAAGGCTTAAGATCCACAGCTTGGCTTTACCACAGCCTCCACTGCCTGTGTGTAATTATAACCACATGCTCCACATTCTTTCTTCTCCCTTTTATGTACACTTTTCTTTTACTCCTGACTGTGGCTGGTTGGGGCCATTTTGTGGAAGAGTTTGCCTGCTCCAGTTAAAAGTGGAGTGGACTGAGCTCTGGGTGTGAGGAAGAGGGTGTGTGTGTGTGTGTGTGTGTGTGTGTGTGTGTGTGTGTGTGTGTGTGTGTGTGTGTGTGTGTGTGTGTGTGTGTGTGTGTGTGTGTGTGTGTGTGTGTGTGTGTGTGTGTGTGTGTGTGTGTGTGTGTTTGTGTGTGTGTATACACGCTTACATGCGTGTCTGTGCATCCATGTTTGTGCATATGTGCGTGTGTGTCTGTAGGAGAGTGTTAGATCTGAGGGGTTTTCTGGGTGGCGAGGTACTTGTTACTGTAGTGCAAGCTAGTGGTAGCGTAGCGTCGGCGGAGGAGGGCTAAACCAGCCACAGATCAATGCACTGCAGGGCTCTCTACATACAGCAGGAAGAGGAAAGGACTCTTTCACTCCAGCACTTCTCAAATCATATTCTCTATTATTAATTTCCTTTGTTGTTTGACTGCACTAATGGCATGGCAAGGCGCTTTGTTCAATAGTATCACTCCCTGAGAGAGCGAGAGAGAGAGAGAGAGAGGTTAAGAAATCAGCAAGAGAGAGAGAGAAGCTAAGAAATCAGAGAGAGAGAGAGAGAGAGAGAGAGAGAGAGAGGAGAGAGAGAGAGAGAGAGAGAGAGAGAGAGAGAGAGAGAGAGAGAGAGAGAGGGAGAGAGAGAGAGAGAGAGAGAGAGAGAGAGAGAGAGAGAGAGAGAGAGAGAGAGAGAGAGAGAGAGAGAGAGAGAGAGAGAGAGAGAGAGAGAGAAGCTAAGAAATCAGAGAGAGAGAGAGAGAAGCTAAGAAATCAGCGAGATAGAAAGAGAGAGAGAGAGACAGAGAGAGGCTAAGAAATCAGAGAGAGAGAGAGAGAGAGAGAGAGAGGCTAAGAAATCAGAGAGAGAGAGACAGAGAGAGAGACAGAGAAACTAAGAAATCAGCGAGAGAGAGAGAGAGAGAGAGAGAGAGAGAGAGAGAGAGAGAGAAGCTAAGAAATCTGCAAGGTAGAGAGAGAGAGAATCATTATTTAAGGATTCTAATCATGTTCTTTATTCATTGCCTTTGATTTCCTTTCCTTTGTGTTCTTATGTCATTTTTTATGCAACGATTTAATGGCGAATGATGCCATCTGTGTTACCTGTGATATGTGGTGCTTCCTTTATCATATCAGCTACTGGGTTGTTTTTGTAGTTTGTTCTAACTCCTCCAGTTATAGTTTGGCAGCTTTTCTCTTTCTCGCCACATAAATCATGATCTTTTCATAAAGATGCTGCATGTTGATTTGTGATATACAGATGTTGGATCTTAATTTGAACAGTATTGTCACAGCAAAATAATCCTGCGTCCATAATGTTGCTTGATCGCTGGTTGGGCTATTAGCTGGCCAAAATTTGGCTACATGAAAAGTGCAATACTGTTAATATAACCGTGTGTTAGTGCAGGTTTTCAGTGGATATATGTAAATCATGAAGCTCATCTGTATTTCCTACGGTGTAGGAAAATTCTCAGCAACAAAAGAGTGATCAAATGAAGATCCTACATCTGTATTATGTCAAGCTAAGAAAACAACGTGATTGTAAATATATAATAGCTACGGTATATACAACTCTATACTTGCTTTTCATAATAAAGTCATACTGTCGATTTCTCCAATAATATAATAATAATAATTTCTCCAAAGACACGCACATGCAGTCAAATAAGCCATCAGTACGTATTTATGAATCTGATCTCATTGCATTGCATGACGATCTGATCTAGGACCTGCTAAAAACATTCTGTCCTGTAGCCTCTCCATGTTAACACATGACGATCTGATCTAGGACCTGCTAAAAACATTCTGTCCTGTAGCCTCTCCATGTTAACACATGACGATCTGATCTAGGACCTGCTAAAAAATATTCTGTCCTGTAGCCTCTCCATGTTAACACATGACGATCTGATCTAGGACCTGCTAAAAACATTCTGTCCTGTAGCCTCTCCATGTTAACACATGACAATCTGATCTAGGACCTGCTAAAAACATTCTGTCCTGTAGCCTCTCCATGTTAACACATGACAATCTGATCTAGGACCTGCTAAAAACATTCTGTCCTGTAGCCTCTCCATGTTAACACATGACAATCTTTAATAATGTGGTATCAGTTGATCTCTCTGCTCCCAGCGTCTCAGAGCTAGATCATGACAAGGCTTTAATGATCTGGGATCAGTGGACGTGACGGGCTAATGGAGGGACCCCAAATCCCATACAGCCACACAAAGGAGGAGAGGAGAGCATAGAGAGAGAGATACACTCTGAGGCGTTCACATGTGTTATTCGACTGTACTGTAATGTGGCTGGCTGTGTGACCTATATTGCAAGTGATCTCCCTCTCTTCTCTCTCCAAAAAAATCTAAAGTTTTAGATTTTTAAATAATGAGGTGGCGGAAGGCGGCATCCGTGTGAAGGTTGTTCAATCTTAATGTCCTCCTATTGCTGACAGCCCTCCACACTCTGATAAAGGAGCTTGCACACCTTTGATCAGGCCTGCCGACATGTGTCGACAGAAGCTGCTCGCTGGTTAAAATAAATTCTTAATTTGAACTTGGGGGTCGGTGGTGGGGGGGTTTAGGATGGCGAAGTAGGGGAGGGCTGGGGAGGGAGGGACCATCTACAAGATCTGAATCTCTTGGAAATGAGAGAAAATGAGTATGGAGATGGATGAAAAGGTAATGATGCTTGCTTTCAGCTCTGAGGTCTTTCGCTGCACAAAGAAGGACTCGTATTGAACTTTATGGAACTAGACGTACAGTACAGACGGAGCAGGAGCGGGCGAGAACATGGCACCACCTTGGGTGATATTTACTGCAATGTCTTCACCCTTTATGTTGTGGATGGATATGAATGAATTTGAGTTCGAAATAACCGAGAGCCCTCCAGTGAAGCACTGAAAGAGCTATAGTGTCAGACAAATTCCATCTACCTCTCGGAAAACATCTCACTGTCTCTCGCTCCCCTTTACTCTGCTTCTCTCGATATCTCGTTCTCTCTCTCCATCTCTGTCTCCATCTCTGTCGCTCTCTTGCTCTCTCTCTCTCTCTCTCAACCCCCATCTCTTCCTTAATTTCTCTTTTTACCTCTCTCCCTCCTCGCATCTCCTTCCCCTCTCCCCATTGCCAGTACGGTTCCACCTGTCTCTCTAAGTGCTCAGTAGGGGGGACGTGGGGGGCCCAGCTCTGGAGCCCTGCTGGTTCCCTGGTTTGGGTGAAGGGAGCAGAAAGGAGAACATCAATTAAAACATTATACATTTTTAAGAGCAGAGCTATTCAATAATATGAAGGTGTGGGGTTCAGGGGGGATTGGGGGGCTGCGACCCACAAGATATAAGTTGTGGAATAATAAATGTACTTCAATAGACAGCCGAGGGAGAGGGATGAAGAATGGACCCCAGGAAGGCATTTCTGGGCAACTCAAAATGGCGTGAAGAGGAGAGGACCATCAGATTTTCACATTTTGATTTATTAATCATCTATGAGCTTTTAGGTCCAAATCATATCCTCTGTAGCGTTTGATGGGTTTTGTGGTCTTATTGAACAAATATCCAGATATCCACCTGACCTCAACATATGGATTTTCTGTATTAAATACAGATGAATGCCTTTTTTCCCCCATCTCAAGAATTCTGATGACCCTATACTGATGTGAGCAATGAGCATCCATTAAAACTCAGAACTCACCTCAAAATACAAAAACCTCCACACCAATAGAAGCCAAAAATGGTCACTGCAGCACAAGTCAAAGCAAAAAATCTGAAAATTCTTCATATTCCACAAATCTATGCTATCTCCTGTGTGTGATTGTCAGCCCCTCCAAGCAGCAGTAGATGTATTGATATTCTGTCCAGCCTGTAGAGACCTGGTATAAGAGGATGTCATGATCTGATGGATTACTGTAGGAGACTCCGAGAGACTCCGAGAGGCTCAGAGAGGCCCAGGATTCTCGGTATTGATCTGGTGATGTGGTAGGCTTCTAATCCCTGGTCCTGGGATGGCCGTGACCTTGTAATGTCACTGTCAAGCCCCCCAATGTTCAGCACTTTACCCAGACAACAACAGATCAGAGGGGGGGACTATGGGGTCCGTCTGCTGTACAGAGAGCCATGACCCCGTATTAGATCCACATTAGTGGTGTCAAATCTTATGTTTTCATAGGATAATAATAATAATTTAAGGTTGTATTTTTAGCCTTTTGCTGTGCATTCCTAAATGAGTAACCCAAAGCATAATCTGACTTCATTTACAGAATGGCCCACGATAACCATTCAATAGACAAAAAAATGTCATGAGAGGCTTCCATTAATTGAGTCTTTTACAAAAAGCTATGTCATTTCACTAGACCGTTCGGTGCCTGTGAAAAGTTTCTCGGCCACGGTGTTTTTCCTGGCACATTTGGAGCTGTGCTCTGCTCTGCTCTGCTGCTGAGCCTGTTAGTGTGGATGAATCATTAGTGTATATTGTGTGGCGTTTGGCCTCAGTCAAAAGCAGTATTCCCATCAGAGAGCTCGGTGAGGCCTGCATCTGCGAGGATTGGGATTTTAATTTTCTTGAAACACCTTCTGTTCTGCTGTGGTCCCAGTGGGAACCACATCACTGATATTTTTAGAGGGCATGTTCCGAGAGCCTCCGTTGTCAAGAGGGAAGGACAATGGTGGGTGTGATGTTACATCAATACTTGGCTGCAAGTGGAGAGGAGTGGAGTGAAGAGGAGAGGAGTATTGGGGGGGGGAAAGAGGAAAGATCCTGGGTGGCCTTGATGAGTTCTGGAACGTCTTAAGAGCACCCCACTGACCGACCAGTACTTTAAAATGGCTGGCCAACGTGTAACCCGCATATGTACGACCTGGCTTCATGCCAACACACTGCCACAGACACGTTAGTACACTACTTCCTACCCAGCCCAGGTCCTTAAGCGGTCTTAACTGTGTGCTAGGCAGAAAGACTGAAAGGAGGCCTGCTCCTAATGTTCCCTCCAGAGTTTTCAGACGATGTGCGAAGAGAACTGGCAATGGGGCTCAAAATGGCTGCCAGTCAGGGTAGGGAGGGCTCCTTCTACTCCCCAGAAAGCTTTGGGAGTTAGACCGGTGGGGGCCATGATTGTTTAATTGTGAGTATGTCTTTGTAATCAGCCTTATTGTATTGAAGTGGGAGAGACACAACAGGGGAGAGAGAGAAAGGACTGCAGGCCATGTTGCCTGCTGAATCTGAGAGATGCTGCTGATATTGTCCCTCCAGTTTACCTTATGTGTTTTGTTTTTTACTGTTCTCGAAATGGAGATGTGTAAAATAAATTAGCAAGCGATGCAGAGTTTGTTGTGTTGTAATAGTGTTGTAGTATCACCTGGATATTGGTGCTGTCTGTCTCCCTGGGTGTTTATAGTTTTCTGGTTCGTAGAATGGTAGTCCTGGTTCACGGTAGTCAGCCCACCACTGGCACTGCTACAGGACAAAGCCAACAGGTGCCAAAAGTGCAGATGGATTGAAGAATATATTGATGAGTGCGACACGCGGCTGCCTGCGAGCAGAGTTGAATAATTCAGAGAAGTGCGTCGTGACGACGGGGTAACACACACCAATCTCAGCCCTGTGTATTGCTCTCTCACTCAACCACTCACGTACTCTTCCTCTCTCTCCCTCTCTCACTCAACCACTCACGTACTCTTCCTTCCTCTCTCTCTCTCTCTCTCTCTCTCTCTCTCTCTCTCTCTCTCTCTCTCTCTCTCTCTCTCTCTCACACACTCACCCACTCACATACTCTTCCTCTCTCTCTCTCTCTCCATCTCTCTCTCTCACTCACGCACATCCTCTTTCTCTGTCTCTCTTTATTGGCCTGTAGTTCCAGGTTGGATGTCTAGATTATATGGCTAGTTTCCAGTCTCCTTTGACACAGCCAGAGTGATGCAATTCAGCATTCTCATGTGGAAGTCTCATATTTTGAAGAACAGGCAAGACCTGCAATCCTGAATTTATTAACAACAAATATTCCCATCAGTCTAGTTTCATATACTGTACTTTTACCTG
This sequence comes from Salvelinus alpinus, assembly GCF_045679555.1. NCBI lineage: Eukaryota > Metazoa > Chordata > Actinopteri > Salmoniformes > Salmonidae > Salvelinus > Salvelinus alpinus. The sequence goes on along the minus strand of NC_092115.1, from coordinate 29,835,187 downwards.
GTTGAAGGAGGGCAAACAAATCTTAAGACCATTTTTAATAACATAGGAGTGTGTTTGTGTGTGCATTTTGTGTGTGTGTGTGTGTGTTTGCGTGGTGGGTACTGTGTGTGTGTGTGTCCGTTTCAGTGTGTCCTCACTCAATGTTACGGCGTGAGTGCTTGAGTTACAGTAGTCCAAATGTAACCTGTATTTTTATTACACATTTTATTATTGTTTTATTAAAACCAGAGTTTTTGTCACCCAGAGGTCGCCTCTTCACTCATTTCCTCTTCACTTCGGGTCACTCACCTAACTGTGTTGTGTCGTGTCATTTCCTGTGACTCCAACAGATCCAGAGTGTTCTCTCGAGAGGGAATTGGAGGATGGTGAGGCTGAGGCCGGGTCTAGGCGTTTGAGGAAGAGGCTTCTCTCTCCAGAGGAAGGCAAGGAGGGGGAGGAGGACGACGAGGAGGCCGCGCTGCACAGCTGCGACAGCTGCCGGCAGGTGTTCGAGTCGCTGAGCGATCTCACCGAACACAAGATTAATCAATGCCAGCTGACAGGTAAACAACGCTCAGCACACCGAGCCCTCCTCCATTCCCTCTACTCTTCAGCTCTACCTCTCCCATTCCAGTCTTCCCACTGGAGAATACCAGCATACACAGTGTGCTGGGTGCAACACACACCACACATAAGGGACTTCAGTACTAGTCTACCTTCGATGAATAGTGCATGCCATGAAATTGGTGGATGTTCAATATGACACACTACACAAATGGAGAGGGGACAACAACCCATATCTTTATTCATCACCACCATAATTACCAATCACACACACACAGAAACCCCCCCTTAGTTTTGCAATAATCGGAGTATTTAGGCACCACACTACACTCCACCAATCCACAGCAGTCAGATTCTCCAGTAGTCAAAGCCAATGTCATTGAGTCCTCACAAGTAACCAGACCTCCTCTGTAAGTGGATCCCTACCGTAGTGAGGTCCCTGCTGTTACTGTGGAGGAATCCTCCATGTCTACTGGGACCCTGAGAGAGAGAAGAGAGAAGGAAGGGTGCCATTGGCAGACTGTCATTGAACATGTGATGGATGAAAAGAGCACTGCTATAAATACTCTGACAAGGTCGCTCAGAGAACTAATGATGTGAGCTGCTGAAGGTTCCCTCCATGTGATTCTCATGGAGTTGGTGTCCTCCTTTATCCCTGTCCCGTCCTGTCCCGTCCTGTTCCCATGTTGAGAAGAACAGCCTGACACACATTTATTCTCGTAATTTTGGGGAGGAGTTTGTTTTCTCTTAATAAGACAGGCTATAAAATAAACAATATGCAGATTAGGAGAAGTTAATGTGAAGATTTAGACTTCCTTTATTTTAGGAGTATAAAATGTAATTGGGAGAGGGGGGATACATTAAGTATTGCCCAATCAGACAGCAGTACAGACTCTCCTCTGTTTATACTCAGACATAGTTTCATTTCATATTTTGCAACCCGCAACCAGCCGACCACAAATTATAGGGTAGGACTGCTTCAGAGTGGTCTCAGAATTCCAAACAACCAGAAAGATATCCCACATCAGTGTTACAAAGATTTTCTATTGACTGGAAGCCTGTCTCACTGAATGGAGTTGTTTTTGTCTGTGTCTCTGCATGCTCCCTCACCCGCTCACACCTTTGTGGGCGCATATATGTACATATATGTACAGTACCAGGCAAAGGTTTGGACACACCTACTCATTCAAGGGTTTTTCTTTATTTTTACTATTTTCTACGTTGTAAAATAATAGTGAAGACATCAACACTATGAAATAACACATGGAATCATGTAGCACCCAAAAACGTGTTAAACAAATCCAAATATATTTTAGATTTTAGATTCTTTAAAGTAGCCACCCTTTGCCTTGATGACAGCTTTGCACACTCTTCACATTCTCTCAACCAGCTTCACCTGGAATGCTTTTCAAACAGTCTTGATGGAGTTCCCACATATGCTGAGCACTTGTTGGCTGCATTTCCTTCCCTCTGCAGTCCAACTTATTCCAAACTATCTCAATTTGGTTGAGGTCGGGGGATTGTGGAGGTCAGGTCATCTGATGCACCACTCCATCACTTTACTGCTTGGTAAAATAGCCCTTACACAGCCTGGAGGTGTGTTGGGTCATTGTCCTGTTGAAAAACAAATGATAGTCCCACTAAGCGCAAACCAGATGGGATGACGTATCGCTGCAGAATGTTGTGGTAGCCATGCTGGTTAAGTGTGCCTTGAATTCTAAATAAATCACAGACAGTGTCATCAGCAAAGCACCCCACACCATCACACCTCTTCCTCCATGCTTCACCATGGGAACTACACATGCGGAGATCATCCGTTCACCTACTCCGCATCTCACAAAGACACGGCAGATGGAAATACAAATCTAGAAATTTGGACTCATCAGACCAAAGGGCAGATTTCCATCAGTCTAATGTCCATTGCTCGAGTTTCTTGGCCCAAGCAAGTCTCTTCTTATTATTGGTGTCCTTTAGTAGTGGTTTCAAATCAAATCAAATTTTATTTGTCACATACACATGGTTAGCAGATGTTAATGCGAGTGTAGCGAAATGCGTGTGCTTCTAGTTCAGACAGTGCAGTAATATCTAACAAGTAATCTAACAAATTCACAACAACTACCTTATACACACAGATACACACAAATGTAGAGGGATGAATAAGTATATCTACATATAAATATATGGATGAGCGATGGCGTGCGGCATAGGCAAGGTGCAGTAGATGGTGTAGAACACAGTATATACATATGAGATGAGTAATGTAGGATATGTAAACATTATTAAAGTGGCGTTATTTAAGGTGACTAGTGATACCTTTATTAAGTACATTTATTTAAGTGGCCAAAGATTTGAGTCTGTATGTTGGCAGAAGCCTCGCTATGTTAGTGATGGCTGTTTAACAGTCTGATGGCCTTGAGATAGAAGCTGTTTTTCAGTCTCTCGGTCCCAGCTTCGATGCACCTGTACTGACCTTGCCTTCTGGATGATAGTGGGGTGAACAGACAGTGGCTCGGGTGGTTGTTGTCCTTGATGATCTTTTTGACCTTCCTGTGACATTGGGTGGTGTAGGTGTCCTGGAGGGCAGATAGTTTGTCCCCGGTGATGCGTTGTGCAGACCGCACTACCCTCTGGAGAGCCTTGAGGGCGGTGCAACTGCCGTACCACGCGGTGATACAGCCCGACAGGATGCTCTCGATTGTGCATCTGTAAGAGTTTGTGAGTGTTTTAAATGACAAGCCACATTTCTTCAGCCTCCTGAGGTTGAAGAGGTGCTGTTGCGCCTTCTTCACCACACTGTCTGTGTGGGTGGACCATTACACTTTGTCCGTGATGTGTACGCCAAGGAACTTAAAACTTTCCACCTTCTCCACTACAGTCCCGTCGATGTGGATGGGGGGGGGGGGTGCTCCCTCTGCTGTTTCCTGAAGTTCCTGAATCTACTTTGTTTTGTTGACGTTGAGTGTGAGGCTATTTTCCTGACACCACACTCTGAGGGCCCTCACCTCCTCCCTGTAGGCAGTCTCGTCATTATTGCTAATCAGGCCTACCACTGTAGTGTTGTCTGCAAACTTGATGATTGAGTTGCAAGCGTGCATGGCCACGCAGTCATGGGTGAACAGGAGTACAGGAGAGGGCTGAGAACGCACCCTTGTGGGGCCCCAGTGTTGAGGATCTTCACTACATACACTTAGGTTGGAGTCATTAAAACTTGTTTTTAAACCACTCCACAAATGTCATGTAAACAAACTATAGTTTTGGCAAGTCGGTTAGGACATCTACTTTGTGCATAACACAAGTAATTTTTCCAACAATTGTTTACAGGCATTTGTTATTTCACTTATAATTCTCTGTATCACAATTCCAGTGGGTCAGAAGTTTACATGCACTAAGTTGACTGTGCCTTTAAAATTCCAGAAAATTATGTCATTGCTTTAGAAACTTCCGATAGGCTAATTGACATAATCTGAGTCAATTGGAGGTGTACCTGTGGATGTATTTCAAGGCCTACCTTCAAACTCAGTGCCTCTTTGCTTGACATCATGGGAAAATCAAAAGAAATCAGCAAAGACCTCCTCAAGTCTGGTTCTTCCTTGGGAGCAATTTCCAAGCGCCTGAAGGTACCACATTCATCTGTACAAACAATAGTACGCAAGTATAAACACCATGGGACCATGCAGCCATCATATCGCTCAGGAAAGAGACGCGTTCTGTCTCCTAGAAAAGAACGTACCTTGGTGCGAAAAGTGCAAATCAATCCCAGAACAACAGCAAGGGACCTGTTGATGCTGGAGGAAACAGGTACAAAAGTATCTATATCCACAGTAAAACGAGTCCTATATCGACATGACCTGAAAGGCTGCTCAGCAAGGAAGAAGCCACAGCTCCAAAACCGCCATAAGAAAGCCAGACTACGGTTTGCAACTGCACATGGGGAAAAAGATCGTACTTTTTGGAGTCCTCTGGTCTGATGAAACAAAAATAGAACTGTTTGGGCATAATGACCATCATTATGTTTGGAGGAAAAAGGGGGAGATTTGCAAGCCGAAGAACACCATCCCAACTGTGAAGCACGAGGGTGGCAGCATCATGTTGTGGTTGTGCTTTGCTGCAGGAGTGACTAGTGCACTTCACAAAATAGATGGCATCATGACGGAGGAAAATTACGTGGATATATAGAAACAACATCTCATGACATCAGTCAGGAAGTTAAAGCTTGGTCGCAAATGGGACTTCCAAATGGACAATGACCCCAAGCATACCTCCAAAGTTGTGGCAAAATGGCTTAAGGACAACAAAGTCAAGGTATTGGGAGTGGCCATCACAAAGCCCTGACCTCAATCCCATAGAATATTTGTGGGCAGAACTGAAAAGGCGTGTGCAATCAAGGAGGCCATACTTACCTGACTCAGTTACACCAGCTCTGTCAGGAGGAATGGGCCAAAATTCACTCAACTTATTGTAGGACGCTTGTGGAAGGCTACCCGAAACATTTGACCCAAGTTAAACAATTTAAAGGCAATGCTACCAAATACTAATTGAGTGTATGTAAACTTCTGACCCACTGGGAATGTGAAGATAGAAATAAAAGCTGAAATAATTAATTGTCTCTGCTATTATTCTGACATTTCACATTCTTAAAATACAGTGGTGATCCTAACTGACCTAAGACAAGGAATTTTTACTAGGATTAAATTTCAGGAATTGTGAAACATTTTGTTTAATGTATTTGGCTGAAATGTATGTAAACTTCCGACTTCAACTGTATATATATATATTAATATATATATATATATTCCCACAAAATTTGTGAAGTAAGCCTTTATTACCTGAAAAATACCCCCCTCCCCACTCAAAAGTAAAGTCATCAGCCCCCCCAATCCATCAAACCAATAATGATTCCAGCACATTATATTTGGCATACACATGAAATCATTGCGCTATGGTCATTTTAGTACTAGTCGAGAAGAAAATAAGCTCATGCTGTACCATTGACTTCGAACTTTATTGCCAATTTTAGCTTTTTGATTAGTTTGATTGCTCACCTTTTTCCTATTATGTTCTGATTGGCAACAACGGGAGGTATATTTCTACTGGCACCGTTAAAGGACTGAAAGGTTTTTTAGAGAGTTTTTTTTAGAGCATTTTGAGCAAAACAATATCCAAACATGTTCTCACTCATTAGACAGGGTCATCCATTATCTTGACAGGGTCACAATGAACAACTCGGGCATATTATTTCTCCGATAATTAAGTAAAGGCCTTTATTAATGTCAATCTCACAGACAAATAAGTCTTAATTGCTGAATGCTGGAGTTTGGCTCAGAGCCCCTGTGGAAGCCAAACAAAAGGAATGTAATTGGCATTAGGGTATTGTGATTGTGCACAACCACTCTATTACTATTCAAACAGAGAGAGAGAGAGAGAGAGAGAGAGAGAGAGAGAGAGAGAGAGAGAGAGAGAGAGAGAGAGAGAGAGAGAGAGAGAGAGAGAGAGAGAGAGAGAGAGAGAGAGAGAGAGAGAGAGAGAGAGAGAGAGAGAGAGAGAGAGAGAGAGAGAGAGAGAGAGAGAGAGAGAATAAACTTACAGGATACTGTGTGTGCGTGCTTGTGTGTGTGTGCGCGTTTGTGTTTTTTCAGTCTGGAATCTTCTCAGAGATTTCCTATGTGGCATTATGTAGACATCCATGACCAATTAATCTGCTTTACGTCGACTTTCAGCTCACAGATGGATCCTTTATTAAAATCACTTTCTAATCAACAACCAGCACCTGCTGAATCCTCCACTTCTACAATCACTTTTTCATCTTTTATTTTTAGGAAACACATTAACTGGAACCAACCCTGCTATTGAGAATTAGTAGGATATTGTGGAAAGTTTAGAAAGGGTTCTTCTTCTTTAGTTGGTCTAGTGAATATTTACCATACTCTGTTTCAGAATGCATGCACAGGGATGTGTATACCCATGCAAGCACATACGCATTACAAACCCACAGTCCCAAACCCACACTCCCACTATCCCTTAGTGGGAGTGGCAGTTGAAAGAACAAACAATCTCCAAAAATCCTGCTGCTGTAGCATACAGTATCTACTAGACCACGCCCAGCAGACAAGAGAGAGAGATGTAACATGTCACCCCGATCAATGGCTGCCATTGTCTCCCCACTGTCTGGCCGAGGTATAACACCTCTCTATGCACTTAAGCCGTGACCACTGCAGTGCGCTAAGGGAGCACGGGGGTATGGATTGCCTCGTGCCCCCCCGATGCGATCGGTGCTATCGATCGTGCTAATGCTGGACTGCAGAGGAAGGCGAGAGAGAGCCTGGGAGAGGGAGACGGGAGAGGAGGGAGAGTGCTGCAGGAATGTGTCCCCAGAGACAGTGTCTTGGGCTTGGGCAGGGCTGCAGGAATGCTCCCCCGGAGGGAGACTTCCAGTGTTCCAGTACAGGCTGGGGTGGAAGGCAAGGCAGGGCTGGAATAATGCTTCTCCGGAGACACAAGAGTGGAGAGGGTTGGAGAGGCTGGGCTGGAGGAATGCTCCCCCAAAGCGTCCCTCTAACTCTGGGGTAGAACTGGAGGGGCTCCAGGGGCTCCGGGGGGATGGGTGTGGGGGTAGATGGGGTGGGTGGGTGGGGGGGGGGGGTCTCCCTCCAGGCTCCAGGACGGCTGCGGATCAGGTTTCTGTGTTGGGATCAGCATCCTGCCGTCAGGACTTTAAGCTTCCCAGGGGAGGAGGAAGTAGAGAGAGGAGGCAGCCTTTTATTCCGTAGGCCTCTCTCTCTCTCTATCTCAATTCACTTCAATTCAAGGGCTTTATTGGCATGGTAAACATATGTTAACATTGCCAAAGTAAGTGAAGTAGATAATAAACAAAAGTTAAATAAACAATAAAAATGAGCAGTAAACAATACACTCACAGAAGTTCCAAAAGAATAAATACATTACAAATGTCATATTATGTCTATATACGGTGTTGTAACAATGTGCAAATAGTTAAAGTACAAAAGGGAAAGTAAATAATCATAAATATGGGTTGTATTTACAATACTGTTTGTTCTTCACTGGTTGCCCTTTTCTTGTGGCAACAGGTCACACATCTTGCTGCTGTGATGGCACACTTTGATATTTCACCCAGTAGATATGGGAGTTGATCAAAATTGGGTTTGTTTTCAAATTATTTGTGGATCTGTGTAATCTGAGGGAAATATGTTTCTCAGATATGGTCATACATTTGGCAGGAGGTTAGGAAGTGCAGCTCAGTTTCCACCTAATTTTGTGCACATAGCCTGTCTTCTCTTGAGAGCCATGTCTGCCTACGCCTAGCAAGGCTATGCTCACGGAGTCTGTACATAGTCAAAGCTTTCCTTAAGTTTGGGTCAGTCACAGTGGTCAGGTATTCTGCCACTGTGTACTCTCTGTTTAGGGCCAAATAGCATTCTAGTTTGATCTGTTTTTTTGTTAATTCTTTCCAATAATTCTTTGTCAAGTAATTATCTTTTTGTTTTCTCAGGATTTGGTTGGGTCTAAATGTGTTGTTTTGCTGGGGCTCTGTGGGGTCTGTTTGTGTTTGTGAACAGAGCCCCAGGACCAGCTTGCTTAGGGGACTCATCTCCAGGTTAATCTCTCTGTAGGTGATGGCTTTGTTATGGAAGGTTTGGGAATCGCTTCCTTTTAGGTGGTTGTAGAATTTAACGGCTCTTGTCTGGATTTTGATAATTAGCGGGTTTCGTCCTAATTCTGCTCTGCATGCATTATTTGGAGTCTCAATTTGGTTTTTGTCCCATTTTGTGAATTCTTGGTTAGTGAGCAGACCCCAGATCTCACAACCATAAAGGGCAATGGGTTCTATAACTGATTCAATTATTTTTTAGCCAGATCCGAATTGGTATGTCAAATTTTATGTTCCTTTTGATGGCATAGAAGGCCCTTCTTGCCTTGTCTCTCAGCTCTTTCACAGCTCTGTGTAAGTTAGGGAAAGGGAATGTGAAAGGGGGATATCTAGTCAGTTTTACAACTGAATGCATTCAACTGAAATGTGTCTTCAGCCTTTAACCCAACCCCTCTGAATCAGAGTTACCTGTGATGTTGATGTTTAGGCTGAGGTATGTATAGTTTTTTTGTGTGCTCTAGGGCAATGGTGTCTATATGGAATTTGTATTTGTGGTCCTGGCGACTGGACCTTTTTTTGAACACCATTATTTTTGTCTTACTGAGATTTACTGGCAGGGCCTAGGTCTGGGAGAATCTGTGCAGAAGATCTAGGTTGGTGACAAAAGCACCAGTTCATCAGCAAACAGTAGACATTTGACTTCAGAATCTGGTAGGGTAATGCTGGGTGCTGCAGACTGTTCTAGTTCCCTCGCCAATTTGTTGCTATATATGTTGAAGAGGGTGGGGCTTAAGCTGCATCCCTGTCTCACCCCACGGCCCTGTGGAAAGAAATGTGTGTGTTTTTTGCTCATTTTAACCGCAGACTCTCGCTCTCGCTCTCACACTTTGTCTCTCCACAATCTGTCTCTTGCATTGTCTGCTCTGGCTCGCATTGTTAGCGATTCCGTCGCGGGAAAGAGAAACTTACGGTTGACACGTATACATTTTTTATAGTTGAGATATATAACAGTGTAATGGCATGTAAGAAAATATACACTCAGGACTTATCTGTCTTTACGTAAATAAAAACAATGGCATCAGCACTGATTTTAATTCAAAAGATAGCCAGTTTCAAAGTGGCTGGCCTCGCACTGTAAAATGTATTATCCTACAGAACACTGCTGCTGGAGACATTTGAATATCACAGTGCTGTCATCATAGTGGCCATTCTTTCATTACTGGCCTGCTCCCTAGTGCAACACCTTTTCTTGTGTCCTTCACTAGAGAAAAGGGCATGGCTCGACCCTCAGGAGAGATCTGTGGTCTGCTATTTTAACCCTCTTTGAGATGACCTTTTTAATAAGTGTCTCTCTCTGTTTTCCTCCCAGCCACTGTGAAAGCAAAAAGAGCATGTCTTCTGCTTCCCTCAGATAAAGAAATCAATCATAAAAAGAGAACTGGGCCTTACATGGATTTATATTATGTCGATTCTTTACTTTTTCTGCTCTTGCTTGTGGAGATTTAGCGATGCAGTCAACATCCGATAAAATAAATGTTTGATTTATGAGAAAAGTATATTAATGTACTTTGAGAAAATGAGATGCAGTATTTCCTACCAGACAATTCAGGCAATACTGCAGCTATTTGATGGGAATTGGTAGGAACATACGTAGGAGTAGGAGGGCTGTTTCTGTTCTCTCAGTTGAGGATTTAGCGTCGTTTATTTTTAAGCATTTAGATACAGAATTAAATGACAGTAAGTCACACTGAATATGTTTGCCTTGTCTGACTTTGTACACTAACATGTTGGTTTGAAGTACATAAAAGTTATTTAACATCAAGTCTTTGGGTCAGCGGCATGGAAATGTCCTGTAATAACCACCACTATGATGAACTAGTCGCTGGCAGACCGTGCTTTGTAATAACTGTTTGGCTGAACTTGGTTTTTTTTCCACTAAGAAAAAAGGCATGTATTGATCCAACAGCTGCGCTGCGGCTGCCAAGAAGAATGCGCCAATGAACTGCAAATACTTTATTTTCTTCAAAAGCCTTTTGAGACACTGAGAAAGAGAGAGAGGTGACATGAGCAGCCCTGATTAGCCCAACTCTGAGCTTTTTGCCATTCATCAGAAATTCCGGTGCGTTTTTGCCTGGGCGTCTTGTGACTTGCCAGTACAAAGGGTGGCACAGTGATTACAAGGCTTTGAAAGGGGGAGAGGCGGTCAGGGGAGAATAGCAGCGACTTCTGGCACAACACAGCCACTGAAAAGAGACCTCATGGTAGAGTGAGCTCTCAGAATTAGGCTGGAGTCTTTCCCTTGTGTGTTTGTGTGTGTGTGTGTGTGCGCGCGTGCGTGCGTGCGTGCGTGGGAGCGTGCGTGTGTGTGTAAAGTAGTTGATCTGACTCCTCAGTGTAGCAGCCCCTTGTGTTTCCTCTCTGTGCGACTGAGCCGGTAACATTAACAGGAGTGTCATTAGGAATTCAAAGCATATGCCCTCTTGAGGACGCCCTCTTCCTCTCTCCCCTGTGCTTCACACCGCACAAATTATGCACCATATAAAGTATTCATTGGTCTTTGTCAGCCGCAATCTGCAGTTTCTGCAGAAACACAATCAAAATAATAATGGATGAGTCTGTTTGTTTGTGCCTGTGTAGGAGACAGACATAATTATCTGATGGCCAACTTGGACCAGCTCAGCAGCTCGGCTTCTCTCTGCCCTTTTTCGGTACCTCCTTCACTTGAATAATCATGTCTCTATCTATTGCCATCTCTCCCTCCATCCCCTCCCCCCTCTCGCTCTCTCCCTCTCTCTGTCTCACTCACTCACTCACTTACATGCACCGACACACATACCTACAATCATAGTAAACACACACACAGACACACACACACACACACACAGACACACACACACACACACACACACACACACACACACACACACACACACACACACACACACACACACACACACACACACACACACACACACACACACACACACACACACACACACACGTGCACACACCTGCATGCTTGGACTTTCCACCGGAGACTAAACATCATTTTTAGCCCGAGGGGTTCTGTGTCTTTAACATTCATCCACATGACCTCCTTTGAGATCAGATGGCGATAGAGGAGCAGGGTTGATAGGCTAATGTAATGGGAAGGATGCAGATAATATCATGTAAGTAGCCATATAATATCAGGTATATTCCGTGAAATGACGTATTTGTATTTGCAACACTGTTGTGGTTTGCCCTGTTTTTATCTTTGGTCTGTTTGTCATTATCAGACACATCACTAGGATGACGTTTGACTGAGGCCCGGTCATGGTGAAGCAGCCTGTCTCTCTCTCTCTCTCTCTCTCTCTCTCTCTCTCTCTCTCTCTCTCTCTCTCTCTCTCTCTCTCTCTCTCTCTCTCTCTCTCTCTCTCTCTCTCTCTCTCTCTCTCTCTCTCTCTCTCTCTCTCTCTCTCTCTCTCTCTGGCCCTCTCCCTGCTTGCTCTTTGTTCACTCTCCTACTCAGCCTCTGAGTCAGGCAGAAGAATGGCACATTAAATCTTAATAGGACTGCGTCTGGCCATGTTGAATTGCAGAGCGTGTTAAGCCGGCGCTTTCCTCCCTCTTGGCACGCGCTCGTGGAAGTGGAAAACAATTGAATAAAAGAAAACGCTCCCTCCCTTTGTAACACCGATTGACTCTGGCTGCTAGGCTGAAGCCATGAGATGACCGACTCCTTCTCCCCGACGGAGAGAGAGAGAGTGTTACACACAAATGACTTAAGCCCCTGGTAAAGACACCCTAACACACGTGACTTTATCCCTCACAACACATAGACATACAGTACGATCCAGGTAGGTACAGGATTTACCCTGCCACCTACATTGAAGCCAGAACACCGAGTTCCCTGCCTAGAGACTGAACCAAGAATGACATCAGACCTCACATAAACACTATTGCAAAACATGAACCTCCATGTTGGGGTGATGCTGCCATGAAAAGACGCTAGAGAGAGAGGGAACAGCAGACAGGCAGTATTTTCAGCAGAGCAATGTATGATAGGATAGAGGGACAGACAGCACTGGTAGGCAGCATGGTGTATGCAGGCAGGGCATCTTTGTTGAAACGTCAGAGGTGGTAATTACCGGGTGATGAGTTGACTGGTTGTGTGTCCAGCGCACGGTGCAGCTGGGTGGTGCTGCAGGAGGCAGATAAGACCCCCACGCTGGAGCTTATCTCTGAGAACCAAGAAGCACCATGCCCTGCCAGGCAAATCCAGAGCATGACCCACCGTCTGCATCTAGCCCCTGATTTATTAACGACATCATTAATGCCAGACAGGTTACGTGCACCGACTCTCCGACGAGAGAAAAACAAATAAAGTCTAAATTCCCGGATGCTCAAGTCAGTCGACCGCCCCAGTGCCTAAAGAGCCTAGGTACCGGTTGGTTGACGTGTTTTGAAAGTGAGGAGGTTGTGTGGCATTGTGATGTTTACCAGGTAGTGTTGCAGCCTACAGAAGGGCAAGAAGAGCTAGCTCAGATCTTACCTCTGTGCTCCACTCGTTCTCCTCAGGGTCCCAGGAATTCAAATTATTGTATTTTTTGGTTTCGCTCAAACTTGCTGCTGCTCACCAAATAATTAAATAGAGAAACACAACTAGACAAATGTGGAAAAAAGCCAAATAATGAATCTTGAAGCATTATGAACTGTTGTGTCTGGGCTAGATTTTGTTCGTTTTTATGCTCTGTGAAAGGTAGATTTTTCAGTTGTTCCACTACCTACAGACTCCATTTATTCAAGATGTGTGTGAACTTAGGTGTATGTGGTATATGTATTACTACCATAGAGGTGACATAGCTACTATGCATAGCTATTCAATAATAAATATGTTAATTGAATGTATCAATAACAACCTTATTAATTCATATATACACGTGGTTGTTGCTTGGTAATAAATACAGTACTTTACAATTCTGACCAGAAACCTTAACATTACCTCAAGATGATCTCTTTTTTCATCTGATAACATGTTTTTTTGGCAGTCATTATATTTCCTTTGATCAGAAGCCACCCTAACAGGTGTCTGGCGTGCCGGTGGCAAATGAACGCTCGCTAGCTTGCTCCGGTTAGAATTAATAAACAATCACGTGGCGTGTGAAACATGAACAAACACACCCAGCGCGTAATTAGCACTCAGTATTAGCATATCAAATGCCAAGGAGCTTTTCAGGGCTGCTGTGCTTTCTTAAGATACTGTGCGTCTGTCTGGAATCCGTATGGGACCAAATGAGGGCTTTAGAAACAGGGGAGTTTGCTGTACGGCACTGTGCTTAGAGAACATGGCACCTAGTCCTAAAAGAGCCCTTGCACTGGCTTTTAGACCTTACTAGCTGTTAATGCTTACTAATGAAAAGGTCACAGGATTTTTTTTGCCTACGTCTGTGTGGAAATGTACTGCACATTGATCCCCAAAGGGCTTTTTCCTGAGACGCATACGGCTTTGCCAAACTGTCCGGCCAGCAATGCGGTGGGAAGGAGGGAAGTATGGAGGGAAGGGATGGAGGGAAGGGAGGGGGGCGGTGGAAAGAGTGACTGGTCCGACAGGTTTATGTGTCCCCGCGGGCTGTATTCTGTGGACCGGGCTGGACCCACAGGAAGGAACAGAGCCAGCTGTGTGACGGCATCCTGCTGGCCTGCTGGCCACTGAGCTTCAGGAACTCTGGGCCTGGACTCATAAAGTAATGTCTCAGTGTGCTGGTCTAGGATCAGGTCCCCCTTGTCTATATAACCAATTATCATTATGACCTATAAGGCTTAACTTAACTTTTACTCTGACATGTTTGTCAATACAGGCACTATCAAAGTCCCAGTGTTTCCCTACCTCCTCCAACTCCTCCACCTCACCTCCCAGGGGTTGTTGTTGTTGGCCAGGCCAGTGGGATGGTGTCTGGGGTGAGGGCCAGAGCAGCCCCCCCGTTCTCCAGGATGGGGAGTTCACCAGCCACCAAGAAAGATTTCCTAAAAAAATAAACTTGCAGTATTTTTATAATAATTTTTTAAAGCTGGAATGTGGTGGTTTCATATATTCATTTTTATGTGCAAGGTGGGTGTCTTTTTCAGGGTCTCTCAGGGTACCCGCTGGATTGTGCTTTGGCAGGACAAACACTACGGTGTGTGTGTGCCCTTATACCTAACCCATAGTGTCAGGTATATGGAGATGTCCTCTTATGCTTCAGAGCAGTGGGTTGGGGTGTGAGGGGATTGGCGGGGGGGGGGGGGGGGGGGGGGGTCTCTTTACTGCTGTGAATGTAAAGGTCATCCAATCGATACATCTCACACCTTCACACTTGATTGATTGGCTGGGGGGAGAGTCAGCCAATTAATTTGATCAGAGATGGAGACTCTCCTAACAGATAGCCACCCGGCTTGTGGTTGGTTAGAATTCTGCAGAGGGCTGTGCTGTGTGCCAGGTTTGGCCGTGACTCTGCACTAAACTGAGGCATTAAAACCCCTGATTGAATAGTAACTCGCCACCTGTGGTACTGTAGCCCAGCGCTAAATCAGTCACTGTTTTAAAGTGAGCAAAGAACCAACCACCTGCAGTCTTCACTACGACCAACCTTTACAGCCACAATAACATCCAGCCATTTAAATCAGCTTCATTCTGTATTCACTGGATCTACACACCAAAAAAAATCTAATTTAGAAAAATAGCTCAAAGGAATTGTCAGCCAAGAGACACTGGGTTGTTGTAAAGTGAGGAGATTAGGACATCATGTGCCCTTAGTCAAAGCATGAGGTATCTTGGCTTTCTCCACATCGTGGGCTGGGGTTTGTTCCACAAATAGTGTCAACACACCAAAAACCTAAAGTGTGATTGGATTTGAATCCGATAGCATTATTATTCCTGTTTCCCATTGGCCATCCATTACTCTCACATGGCGCCTGTGTGGGTGGTGATCGCCCAATCAGCATCCAGACCTTATTCCATAGAGCATGCTTCCGTTTGCGTCCCTTAAACCCTGTGAGATCCTCTCTCTCTCTGTACTCCACCGACAGAATGCCTAATTCCAAAGTAAACTGATTGTTCTCTCCAACAAGATTACACTGTGATGATGTTATCCAAATGAGACAGTGCTATCTGCCATGGATGCAACCAGGGCAGGCTAGGAGGAGGAGGATGCTCACCCCAAGATGACTGATCAGCATGCTAAGAGAAATGAGTGAGGGAGGTGGGAAAAAATAAAGAACCCCCCCCCACACAAGTGAGTGAGAGAGATCGAAGGAGTGCGAGAGAGAGAGTTGTCGGAGTAGAGGTAAGCAGCAGAAATGTAATTTGCTTCTCACCTCAGGTGACTGGGCTCTGAGGCTAGTAAATATGCAAACATGGCCATCAATATGCACACCCTGGATGATTACTAATCTCCACTGCAGGTCCGTTCAGGAGCACCATGTACCGTGCAATGTGAGGAGGAGACGAGAGGAGGGGGCTAGAGGCCAATGCAGCCACATCTCCGGATCAGTAGATCATGGTCAAATCATGACTGGTTAGACAGAGGCTTATGAAATGTATAAGATCAGGAGTTCCATACAAGCTGGGCTCTGGGCTGCATTCAATATGGCAACATTGTGCAACAGTTATCTACATTTGGAAAACTATTTGAACATCCAGTCAATAACTTAACCCTTTAGACCCCAATATAATTCTAGATTGCTGATGTACTGTAGATTACTGAGAATTTTCAAGATTAAGCACATTTTCTCACACATTTTAAAGAAACAGACATAGCTTAAAAACAAAGAACAAATGGCAATAACACGTTAACTTAGTTTTAAGGAGCACAACCTCTTCTTTAATATGACACCACATTCATGTCAATAGGAATAACACTCATTTTGTCTTCCATTGTGTAAAAACTATTAACACTCAACACAACAAATAAACCAAGTATTTAAATTGTAGTACATTTGACCAAGTTACTCACCCAAGTATAATAATCCAAAATGTGACGAGGACAATATTCAGAAAGTATTTCAAAACCCACACAAAGTAGTCTTATTTGATTGACAATGATTCTTACTTCTTTAACAATGTAAAAACAACTATTCAGAGACTTTCAAAATGTAGATAACCTCTTTCAATAAGATTTAGTACAGACCAGGCCTGACACAAAATGTAGAAATAGTAGCCTACATGGACAACAATTCAGGGAATGCAACAAGTATTAGATAGACAGAGAGAAGATACAAAACACAGCTACTGTTCAGAGACAGTGTTATTTCCCTATGAGATTTGTAGGACAAATTCATGTCACGCTGTCACTTGAGTGTTTGCATTTAGCCTACAAATACCATTACATTTCTTGAGGCGCCGCCCCGTCCTACAAAGTGGCACGAAATAGTACTTTGACAACAATTCAGTAAATGCAATAAGTATTAGATTGGAAAAGATCCAGAGAACAAATGTAAATGCACAAACACAAAGTAGGCTATTGGATTGACAAAGATTCTTAATTCTGTAACAATGTAAAAATGAAAAAAACTATTTCGAGACTATTTCAAAATGTAGATGACCTCTATCAATAAGATTTAGCACAGACCAGGCCTGACACAAAATGTTGAAATAGTAGCCTTCTTTGACAGCAATTCAATGAATGCAGACACATACAGAGAGAAGATACAAAACACAATTTTAAAAAGTACACAATTTCCCTCTAAGATTTGTAAGACAAATTCATATTTCACACTGTCACTTTAGTGTTTGCATTTAGCCTACGTCATGTCATGGAACTTCTGGAAGCACGGCCCCATCCTGCAAAGTGGCACAGAACACGTAGAGCACCCAAAGGAGGTTTCTACACATCTCCCACTTTGCCCTGCGTCCACTATGGATGCACACCACACACCCTCTCTTGCGCCCTTTAAATCTCACCAGGGAGTGGTGTGCTTTCTAATGATGAGTAACAACTCGGTCCACACCCCCTGGTGCCGTACTTTTGGCTTCCCGCTTCTTGCACACTGTAGCCATCACAAAGTGAATGCACAAGCTGCATTTTGAATGCCTTTATACTACAGTTTCTGGAAGGGGCCTTTGCAGGGTCGCCTACGCTGGTCTACTTACGCCGCCCTCAGGGTACCATACTCTATATGCACTATATGGCCAAAAGTATGTGGACATCTCTTCAAACTAGTATTCCCGTTGCTGACAGGTGTATAAAATCGCTAAAAACGCACACAGCCACGCAATCTCCATAGACAAACATTGGCAGTAGAATGGCCGTATTGAAGAGCTCAGTGACTTTCAACGTGGCACCATCATAGGATGCCACCTTTCCAACAAGTCTGTTCGTCAAATTTCTGCCCTTCCAGAGCTGCCCCGGTCAACTGTAAGTGCTCTTATTGTAAAGTGGAAACATCTAGGAGCAACAACGGCTCAGCCGCGAAGTGGTAGGCCACACAAGCTCACAGAATGAGACCGCCAAGTGCTGAAGCGTGCAGCGCGTAAAAATCTTCAGTCCTTGGTTGCAACACCCACTACCCAGTTCTAAACTGCCACTGGAAGCAACGTCATCACAAGTTCGTGGAAATGGGCCATGGAAATGGGTTTCCTTTGCCGAGCAGTGCACAGAAGCCTAAGATCACCATGCGCAATGCCAAGCGTCAGCTGGAGTGGTGTAAAGCTCGCCGCCATTGGACTCTGGAGCAGTGGAAATGTGTTCTCTGGAGTGATGAATCACGCTTCACCATCTGGCAGTCCGACGGACGAATCTTGGTTTGGCGGATGCCAGGAGAATGCTACCTGCCCGAATGCATACTGTCAATTGTAAAGTTTGGTGGAGGACGAATAATGGTCTGGTGCTGTTTTTCATGGTTCGGGCTAGGCCCCTTAGTTCCAGTGAAGGGAAATCATAACACTGCAGCATACAATGATATTCTACATGATTTTGTGCTTCCAACTTTGTAGCAACAGTTTGTGGAAGGCCCTTTCCTGTTTCAGCATGACAATGCCCGCATGCACAAAGT
Source organism: Salvelinus alpinus (assembly GCF_045679555.1). Classification (NCBI taxonomy): domain Eukaryota; kingdom Metazoa; phylum Chordata; class Actinopteri; order Salmoniformes; family Salmonidae; genus Salvelinus; species Salvelinus alpinus. The sequence goes on along the minus strand of NC_092115.1, from coordinate 29,817,027 downwards.
GAGTTCCATACAGAAATGGTTTGTTGAGATCGGTGTGGAAGAACTTGACTGGCCTGCACTGAGCCCTGACCTCAACCCCATCGAAAACCTTTGGGATGAATTGGAATGGCAACTGCGAGCCAGGCCTAATTGCCCAACATCAGTGCCCGACCTCACTAATGCTTTTGTGGCTGAATGGAAGCAAATCCCTGCAGAAATATTCCCACATATAGTGGAAAGCTTTCCTAGAAGAGTGGAGGCTGTTATAGCAGCAAAAGGGGGACCAACTCCATATGAATGCCCATGATTTTGGAATAAGATGTTCGACAAGCAGGTGTCCATATACTTTTGGCCATGTAGTGTAAGTAGTAATATGCCACGCAACCACTTTGAGCAGCTATGTAGATACATACAGTTTGCAGATCAGAATTCAACAAAGGAGACAGACAAATTGCCAAAAGTAAAATGTTTTGTGATATCCAATTGGTAGTTACAGTCTTGTCCCATCGCTGCAACTCCACTACGGACTCGGGAGAGGCGAAGGTCGAGTGTCATGCGTCCTCCCAAACACAACCCTGCCAAGCCGGCACCCAGCCCAGCACAAGGAGTCGCTAGAGCACGATGGGACAAGGAAACATCGGCCGGCCAAACACTCCCCTAACCCGCACGACGCTGGGCCAATTGTGCACCGCCTCATGGGTCTCCCGGTCATGGCTGGCTGTGACACAGCCTGGGATCGAACCCGGGTCTGTAGTGCCTTTGACCGCTGCGCCACTCGGGAGGCCCTTGCACAAAGTAAACTGTGTGGTACAAGGGTGATGTATGAGACTTGGGGCAGACAGACTCCATGGAAACATGGGAAGGGAATACCTAGTCAGTTGCACAATTGAATTTATTCAACCAAAATGAATTTAACCCAACCCCTCTGAATCAGAAAGGTACGTGGGACTGCCTTAATCGACATCCACAACGCATGGGAAGCAGTTGTTAGGGGTTAACTGCCTTGCTCAAGGGCAGAACAGCAGATTTTCCCACCTTGCCGGCTCTGGGGATTAAAACCAGCGACCTTTCGGTTACTGGCCCAACGCTCTTAACTGCTAGGCTATCTGCTGCCCCCTCTCTGGTGTGCTCTCCCGCTTTCAGTCCTTCTCCCTCTCCAACCTCCTCTCCATGTTCCTCTCCCGCCTCTTCACTCTCTTCTTCCTCTCTCCCTCCACTCTCTTCTCGCTCCACATCTCTATCCCTCCAATCATCTCTAACACCGATTTCACCCTGCCTTCTGCTGCTGAGCCCTGACTCTCCACATCACTTCCCTTGCTTTCATTGAGAAAGACAGAGAGAGAGAGAGAATTGTAGTCAGGATCATAATCTCTCTCTGTCTGTCTGTCTTTCTTTCTTTCTTTCTTTCTTTCTTTCTTTCACTTACACACACTCTCTACCTTCCTTTTCTTTTTCTCAGCTATACACAAACTAATAATCACCTCATAGTGGTTTCCATAAAAAAATGGTGTGTTTCAACACACCTCCCATTACTTACTTATTTACACAGGCACGCACACACGCGCGCGCACACACACACACACAGGCACGCACGCACGCACGTGCACGCACACACACACACACACACACACACACACACACACACACACACACACACACACACAGTATAATCATGTGGTACCCCAGGAAGAGTAGCTGCTGCATGTAGCTAATGGGTTTGGATTATGGTTCATTGTTTAGTACATGGCCTCACATGTGAATCCTTAAAGAGATGGGTGGGGCTAAGTCTTAAGAGGGCGTGAACGATGCTGAACAGGTGTAGGAGCTAGCCAGCTAAGGAGTTCCATCACCATCCGGACCCGTTTCTTTTGTTGCTGCTGCAGATACGGAACCCCACCGGGCCTTCACGACTGACTGCCGCGACTGACTGCCGACGTTATCTGCCCGAGGGATTTATCCAACCGGCACCTCCGTCCCGACGTTACCTGAACGCTCATCTGAGGCCCGCTAATCGTTAGCTGTCTTATCGGCTGCTATCTGAACAAAACCCCACTACACGGAACCTACCGACGGAAACGCACAAGGTATCTACAAACAGACCTCCATCCTATGCTGCTACCGATAGCCATATACCTGGCCAGCTGTCTGGATCGCCACGACCCCAACCAACCTCTACTCACTGGACCCTTATTGATCACTCGATTAAGCATGCCTCTCCTTAATGTAAATATGCCTTGTCCATTGCTGTTCTGGTTAGTGTTTATTGGCTTATTTCACTGTAGAGATTCTAGCCCTGCTCTCTATACCATATCCAACCTCTCAGTTCCACCACCCACATATGCGATGACATCACCTGGTTTCAATGATGTTTCTAGAGACAAGATCTCTCTCATCATCACTCAATACCTAGGTTTACCTCCACTGTATTCACATCCTACCATACCTTTGTCTGTACATTATTCCTTTAAACTATTTTATCGCCCCCAGAAACTTCCTTTTACTCTCTACTCTAGTAGCTCTAGGCGACCAATTCTCATAGCTTTTAGCCGTACCCTTATCCTACTCCTCCTCTGTTCCTCTGGTGATGTAGAGGTGAATCCAGGCCCTGCAGTACCTGGCTCCACTCCTATTCCCCAGGCGCTCTCTTTTGATGACTTCTGTAACCGTAATAGCCTTGGCTTCATGCATGTTAACATTAGAAGCCTCCTCCCTAAGTTTGTTTTGTTCACTGCTTTAGCACACTCTGCCAACCCGGATGTCTTAGCCGTGTCTGAATCCTGGCTTAGAAAGACCACCAAAAATTCAGACATTTTCATCCCCAATTACAAGATTTTCAGACAAGATAGAACGGCCAAAGGGGGCGGTGTTGCAATCTACTGCAAAGACTGCCTGCAGAGTTCTGTTATACTATCCAGGTCTGTTCCCAAACAATTTGAACTTCTACTTTTAAAAATCCACCTCTCTAAAAACAAGTCTCTCACCGTTGCCGCCTGCTATAGACCACCCTCTGCCCCCAGCTGTGCTCTGGACACTATATGTGAACTGATTGCCCCCCATCTATCTTCAGAGCTCGTGCTGCTAGGCGACCTAAATTTGAACATGCTCAACACCCCAGCCACCCTACAATCTAAGCTTGATGCCCTCAATCTCACACAAATTATCAATGAACCTACCAGGTACCACCCCAATTCCGTAAACACGGGTACCCTCATAGATATCATCCTAACAAACTTGCCCTCCAAATACACCTCTGCTGTTTTCAACCAAGATCTCAGCGATCACTGCCTCATTGCCTGCATCCGTAATGGGTCAGCGGTCAAACGACCTCCACTCATCACTGTCAAACGCTCCCTGAAACACTTCAGCGAGCAGGCCTTTCTAATCGACCTGGCCGGGGTATCCTGGAAGGATATTGATCTCATCCCGTCAGTAGAGGATGCCTGGTCATTTTTTAAAAATGCCTTCCTCACCATCTTGAATAAGCATGCCCCATTCAAGAAATTTAGAACCAGGAACAGATATAGCCCTTGGTTCTCTCCTGACCTGACTGCCCTTAACCAACAGAAAAACATCCTATGGCGTTCTGCATTAGCATCGAACAGCCCCCGTGATATGCAACTTTTCAGGGAAGCCAGAAACCAATATACACAGGCAGTTAGAACAGCCAAGGCTAGCTTTTTCAAGCAGAAATTTGCTTCCTGCAACACAAATTCAAAAAAGTTCTGGGACACCGTAAAGTCCATGGAGAATAAGAACACCTCCTCCCAGCTTCCAACCGCTCTGAAGATAGGAAACACTGTCACCACCGACAAATCCACTATAATTGAGAATTTCAATAAGCATTTTTCTACGGCTGGCCATGCTTTCCACCTGGCTACCCCTACCCCGGACAACAGCACTGCCCTCCCCTCTGCTACTCGCCCAAGCCTTCCCCATTTCTCTTTCTCCCAAATACAGTCAGCTGATGTTCTTAATGAGCTGAAAAATCTGGACCCTTACAAATCAGCCGGGCTAGATAATCTGGACCCTTTCTTTCTAAAACTATCTGCTGAAATTGTTGCCACCCCTATTACTAGCCTCTTCAACCTCTCTTTCGTGTCGTCTGAGATCCCCAAAGATTGGAAAGCAGCTGCGGTTATCCCCCTCTTCAAAGGGGGGGACACCCTTGACCCTAACTGCTACAGACCTATATCTATCCTACCCTGCCTTTCTAAGGTCTTCGAAAGCCAAGTCAACAAACAGATTACCGACCATTTCGAATCACACCACACCTTCTCCGCTATGCAATCTGGTTTCAGAGCTGGTCATGGGTGCACCTCAGCCACGCTCAAGGTCATAAACGATATCGTAACCGCCATCGATAGGAAACAATACTGTGCAGCCGTATTCATTGACCTGGCCAAGGCTTTTGACTCTGTCAATCACCACATCCTCATTGGCAGACTCGACAGCCTTGGCTTCTCTAATGATTGCCTCGCCTGGTTCACCAACTACTTCTCTGATCGAGTTCAGTGTGTCAAATCGGAGGGTCTGTTGTCCGGGCCTCTGGCAGTCTCTATGGGGGTGCCACAGGGTTCAATTCTTGGACCGACTCTCTTCTCTGTTTACATCAATGATGTCGCTCTTGCTGCTGGTGATTCTCTGATCCACCTCTACGCAGACGACACTATTCTGTATACTTCTGGCCCTTCTTTTGACACTGTGTTAACAACCCTCCAGGCGAGCTTCAATGCCATACAACTCTCCTTCCGTGGCCTCCAACTGCTCTTAAATACAAGTAAAACCAAATGCATGCTCTTCAACCGATCGCTGCCTGCTCCTGCCCGCCTGTCCAACATCACTACTTTGGACGGCTCTGACTTAGAATATGTGGACCACTACAAATACCTAGGTGTCTGGTTAGACTGTAAACTCTCCTTCCAGACCCACATCAAACATCTCCAATCCAAAGTCAAATCTAGAATTGGCTTCCTATTCCGCAACAAAGCATCCTTTACTCATGCTGCCAAACATACCCTTGTAAAACTGACCATCCTACCAATCCTCGACTTCGGTGATGTCATTTACAAAATAGCCTCCAAAACCCTACTCAATAAATTGGATGCAGTCTATCACAGTGCCATCCGTTTTGTCACCAAAGCCCCATATACTACCCACCACTGCGACCTGTACACTCTCGTTGGCTGGCCCTCGCTTCATACTCGTCGCCAAACCCACTGGTTCCAGGTCTATCTATCTACAAGACCCTGCTAGGTAAAGTCCCCCCTTATCTCAGCTCGCTGGTCACCATAGCAGCACCTACCTGTAGCACGCGCTCCAGCAGGTATATCTCTCTAGTCACCCCCAAAACCAATTCTTCCTTTGGACGCCTCTCCTTCCAGTTCTCTGCTGCCAATGACTGGAACGAACTACAAAAATCTCTGAAACTGGAAACACCTATCTCCCTCACTAGCTTTAAGCACCAGCTGTCAGAGCAGCTCATAGATTACTGCACCTGTACATAACCCATCTACAATTTAGCCCAAACAACTACCTCTTTACCTACTGTATTTATTTATTAATTTATTTTGCTCCTTTGCACCCCATTATTTCTGTCTCTACTTTGCACTTTCTTCCACTGCAAACCAACCATTCCAGTGTTTTTTTAGTTTTTATTTTACTTGCTGTGTTGTACTCACTTCGCCTCCATGGCCTTTTTATATTTTTATTTATTTATACATATATTTGTTTGCCTTCACCTCCCTTATCTCACCTCACTTGCTCACATTGTATATAGACTTATTTTTTTTTTCACTGTATTATTGACTATATGTTTGTTTTACTCCATGTGTAACTATGTGTTGTTGTATGTGTCGAACTGCTTTGCTTTATCTTGGCCAGGTCGCAATTGTAAATGAGAACGTGTTCTCAATTTGCCTACCTGGTTAAATAAAGGTTAAATAAATAAAAAAAATAAAAAAAGAAGAGCTCTCCAGTAGGTGTACCAACACATTCAAGGGTGGGGTTACAAGTTTATCAACTTTCAAATGACTTTCCCATTGTTCCTTAACTTCAGTGTATGATATACCATTTTGTAGCTCTGAGTCTCTACTTTTATCCAATGTACAAACATGGTCGGTTACATGTATGGCTGTCGGACTTCTGTATAATCAGACAGGATAGAGCACACAAGAAGACGTTCCTAAATATGTTGGTAGTTGACCAGCAGGGTTAGATTATAACCGTAAAGGCTGTGGTACACACACTTCAAGAGCCATGGTCAGATTACTTACTTAGCTGGTTGTCTTTGTATGGGGTGAGTGAGACGATCAAGTGACAGCGTCGCGAGAAAAGCACAATGTTGCCGTCTCCACTCAACTCTCATTTTCTTGCATGACGGACAACTTCAGATTTAGATCATGTTAGCTGATAATTGGCGAAGCTGGGACAGTTTCCAAATGAATAGCACCGGTATAAACAGGACAAAACAAGAAACTTGTTAGCTGGCTATGTAAACAAATATCAATGCAGCTCAATATCATTTGACCTCCCGCTGCGCGAGCTTCTACCATAACACGACTGCTAAACAAGCTATCGAATAATAGGAAAATGAGGCAATGTATAGCCTATAAATATCTGTAACTAGCAAACATGACAAACCATTACCTAAATCCAACAGATAAACATAGATGAATCTACTCTGTATTTGGTGGCTAGTTAGCTGGTTGTCTGTATGCCTAACGTTAAGTAGTGAAAGTTACAGCTTGACGTTTCGCGAGCACAGCACACATTTACAGCCACACAACTTTTCTAGCTAGCCTGACAGACAAACCTGACCTAGCAAGCAGCTTGAGTCATTACCATACGAATGTATTCGGTAGAAATTACAAAACAAGTAACTAGTTAACCAATTATACAGGGCCTACAGCTAAACACTGCTCCACCACTGATGTGCTCGGCTGTGTTAACCCGGTGATCATGACAGGACTGGCTAATATGAGCGCTATCCCCCAAATTTCACACCATCAAACATCGGCAACAACAAACATATATCTGCTGCTTACTTATTTCACTCACCTGTACATCATCATCGCTTTGAAATTGCAAATGCGTGTCCGAATCCAACCAACATAGATACAGCCTCTTGAACTGTGGCCTCTTCCGCGCCGTCTTTTTGAGGAATGAAGTGAAAAGTCATATGACAGTGAACAAGAAAACAGGATGTTAGCAAGTTCATTTTGCAATATTGAGAAATATATTATTGTTAGAAAAACAAGGCCATTCGCGGCCTCTATGGCTGTTGATGGCCGCAATGTGTTCTAAAGGGTTAAAGTAAATGAACCTTGTATTCAACCCCTAGTCTCTTTAGCATGGAGAATGGACTTTAGCATGGAGAATGGTCCTCATCTGATGTTAGCTCTGCTCTGACAAGGCCCAGTAGTTTACTAGCCAATTGTTATTCCCTGTCTGTAATACCGGATTAAACAGCCTAGAGGACAGACACACACACACACAGACACACGCAGCAGCAGGCAGGCAGTGGGCTGCAGTCATTAGGTGTGTGCGTGGCTTACGCAGACAGCCAGATAAACCAGATGCCTCGTGATGGCCAGGGGTCATCTCTCTCTACCAGGACATGCTGTTGATGTCCTTGGCTCTCTCTCTCTCTCTCTCTCTCTCTCTCTCTCTCTCTCTCTCTCTCTCTCTCTCTCTCTCTCTCTCTCTCTCTCTCTCTCTCTCTCTCTCTAACTCCTCTCTCTTTCCCTCTCCCTCTTTCCCTCTCCCTCTTTCTTGCTCTCTATCTCTTTTTTCTCCCTCACGATTTCTCTCTCCCTTCCTCTCTCTCTCTCTCCCTTTCTCTCTCTATCTCTCTTTCTTTCTTTCTTCCCTCTCCTCCCCCTCTCTCTCCCTCTCTCTCTCCCTCGCTCGGTGCTATACAGCCATCACACACACAAAGGTGTGTGTTGGTGCTTAGTACTGAAGAACCTGTCAGTTATCAGGAAGGAAGGGAGGAGACAGGGGAGTTGTCCATGGCCCTAGTCTTAATGCCTGAGGGTGTGCTACGTGTGGAGGATAGCTAATGCTCACAATAGCTACCTCAGTTTGCAGGTGAACACGTTCTCATTTTGTGAGACTTAACTGTGTTTGAATCACGGCTCCTGTGGGGATATATGATGACTTTCTAGGATAAAATGAGGTGTGTTAAATGCAACAAAATGTATAAGAACATTTCTGTGAAACTCTGCAGCGGAACCTTGTAAAACACATACACAACCTAACCTTGGTGTATGATCCCCCTGACATTGACTAGTTTCCTAGGTTGGCGTATCAGAGAGTGAGCTATCTTTCCTCCCTCTCTGCAGTGAGCACATACGGCTTGAGGATGTTTACCTGGCATGGTGCCTGTTGTAGCTACCCTCCTGTAGAGAAGAGCCTGGCCAGGCTAGTGTGTGTGTGTGTGTGTGTGTGTGTGTGTGTGTGTGTGTGTGTGTGTGTGTGTGTGTGTGTGTGTGTGTGTGTGTGTGTGTGTGTGTGTGTGTGTGTGTGTGTGTGTGTGTGTGTGTGTGTGTGTGAGATCATTAGTAATGTACGGACAGGTCTGAGCATACTTTATCATGTCTGGATGAGATCTGTCTCCAATGTTAGCTTTTATTTTCAGGAATGGGGGAGAATGTGTACGTGTGCGTGCACGCTGCTATGCTCTCAGACCTGAACTGAACTATCCATCTATCCACCCATCCATCTTCCCTCCTTCCTTCCCTCCTTTCATTTACTCATCTATCCATTTATCTATCTCTGGCTGGTGGCTGAAGGGCCGTGTCTCTTTGTGGCCCTGGTAATCTGGACCAATTTCCTCTGCAATTTATTTCCCCGCCAACCTCTTCAAGCAGCAGCTGCCTCCTCAAGGTAGAGCCACTCAGCTTTACAAAACCCTGCTCCTTCCCCCCCCAATCCCCAATCACATTCTTTTGTTTGTTTGTTAAGCCATCTCTCTCTGGCTGATGTTCCTATACAGGGATTGGGTAGAATTTGATATTGTCGTCCCTTTCTGCATCACTAGCTCCTGATACCTCAAATCACATTTGTTTACCTTTCCTCTCTTCCCATCCTTTATCCATTGCCATGGTTTTCCTCTCTTTCTTAGCTAGTGTTTTACTCTTCCATCTCTTATATACTGTATCATCCCCCTATTCTAACTTTCTCCTACCCCCTTCTTTCTGCTTATTTTTCCCTCTCCGTTTTCCCTCTTTAGCTCTCTTTGCCTCCATTTTTTCTCTCTCTTTATCCCTCCCTCCAGCCAGTCATTCGCTCTCTGCCAGCCTTATTTATCTCCCTCCATAGCCCTCTCTTTCTCCCTTTCTTTCCCTCCCTCCACCCTGTCATTATCTTTCTCCACCTCCCACCTTTCTCCCTCCCTCCCTCCATCCATCCGTATATCCATCCATCCATCCATCCATCCATCCATCCATCCATCCATCCATCCATCCATCCATCCATCCATCCATCCATCCATCCATCCATCCATACCTCTCTCTCTCTCTCTCTCTCTCTCTCTCTCTCTCTCTCTCTCTCTCTCTCTCTCTCTCTCTCTCTCTCTCTCTCTCTCTCTCTCTCTCTCTCTCTCTCTCTCTATCTCTCCCTCCATCCTGTCATTCTCGCTCTCCCTCTCTCCCTGCTTGGCTCCTCAGTATTCCGCTGCTGTCTCATGTGGAGTGATTTTGCCCAGACACGTCTGGCTCTGGGTAAAGTGCAGTCCCTAGAGAGCGTGCTCCGCAGCCCCCAGGTCGCCGGCACCATGAATACATTATGATCCCCATTTCCATCCTGTTGCCACGGCAGCACTTTCGGAGCCGCAGGGCGATTAAGACGTACACACATCGTCGATAGCCTGTTTTGGCCTTTGATCAGATTCCATCGCTAGTCTGGGTCTGGGTGGTTAGGACAGAAGGAGACGAGACAAAGATGGATGGTAGTTGCGTGCATGTGGTCAAGTTGACTACCTGCCAAACATTTATTGAAACGCACCCATACCACCATCTCCTATTCCTCCTCGATATCATTCCTTGCCTGAAACCATTTTCCTCCCTTACCATCTATGCTTCCGTTCCTCCTCCTCTCCTCTTTTCCTCCTCCCCTACTCTACAGTTCAGCATCTCTTTCTTTTCTTTTCTGTTCTCCAATATTTCCCTTTCCTCCCTCACCTTTTTTATTGTTTCTTTTTTCCCCTTTGGTGTGGAGGATGGAGGATGATGTATAAAACATGGAGCCTCAGGTAGAAGATGTTGGGTAGGAAGCCATGTCCCCCTAAATGGCCAGCCGTGTGCATGCGCCTAACACTTCACTGAGCAATCTGTCAACATGTCAGCAACACATGTTTTGTAAAAAGCCTCTGGTGGGAGTCAGGGGAAAAAAGGCACTTCTGCCAGACCAGAGAGGAAATGCTTTTTTCTCTTCCTCTCTCTCTCTCTCTCTCTCTCTCTCTCTCTCTCTCTCTCTCTCTCTCTCTCTCTCTCTCTCTTACTCTCTCTATGCAGTGGATTTTCTATTGCTGGTGCACACGCTCCCACGGGCCCTCCTTGCCTCCCCGACATATATACCACACCCCTTGTCTGCACTTCAGAAATTTGAACTGGGGACCCTCAAGGGGGTTGGGGAGGGGGAGGTAGGTTTTGGCGGGGCTTCCCTCCTTCCCTCTTATTTTCAGAGCAGCTCTGAGATTGTGAAGGTATATTGTGACAGGTCCCCAAGCGGTCTTTTCTAATACCTGAGTTTCTGGAGAAGTTGGAAATTACTGGCGGCTTCCCCGAGGGACGGCTTTATCCACACCAGGAAGGAGGAGCACAACTCAGTGGGGAGGTTGCTTAATGCATGGCTGAAAATAAATAATTTCTGAGAGACACCTTCTCTCTCCCTCTCTCTCTCTCTCTCTCTCTCTCTCTCTCTCTCTCTCTCTCTCTCTCTCTCTCTCTCTCTCTCTCTCTCTCTCTCTCTCTCTCTCTCTCTCTCTCTCTCTCTCTCTCTCTCTCTCTCTCTCTCTCTCTCTCTCTCTCTCTCTCTCTCTCTCTCTCCTCCTCCCCAGTTGTGTAGTTTACTACTCTCTGCCTTCACTTGAAGGGTTCTAGTTTAATAAACTTTCAGAGGAGGCTGTTGGAGCAGACAGCTAGACAAATACCCTTGTGTGTTCTCTTTTGTCTGAGATACAGCTTTTTGTTATGTTCTTGCAAATTAGATTTCTCTCTCTGTCTTTCATTTTATCTCCCTCTGTCTCTTTCCCTCTGCATTTGTCTTCATATTCGTTCTCTCTCTCTCTCTCTCTCTCTCTCTCTCTCTCTCTCTCTCTCTCTCTCTCTCTCTCTCTCTCTCTCTCTCTCTCTCTCTCTCACACACTCACACTCACACTCACACTCAATCTGAAGGGGCACAAAGTATGTGAGGATGACATTTTTCAAACACCTGAAACCACTCTAGAGCCATAATCATTATGCTTAATTCTATGTCAAACATACTGTATGTAAATGTTTCTGCATATCTAAGCATACCTATTGAGCTGTCTGTATCCTAAAGAAACTAAATGCACTGAGTGCACTGAGTGGCTGGATGTCGTTTGGGTGGTGGACCATTCTTGAGACACACAGGAAACGGTTGAGTGTGAAAAACCCAGCAGTGTTCGTAGTTCTTGACACACTCAAACCGGTACGCCTAGCACCTACTAACATACCCCGTTCGAAGGCACTTAAATATTTTGTCTTGTCCATTCCCCCTCTGAATGGCACACATACACAATCTATGTCTCAAATGTCTCAAGGCTTAAAAATCCTTCTTTAACCTGTCTCCTCCCCTTCATCTACACTGATTGAAGTGGATTTAACAAATGACATCAATAAGGGATCATAGCTTTCACCTGGATTCACCTGGTCAGTCTATGTCCTGGAAAAACCTAATGTTTTGTACACTTAGTGTATGCTTCTCTGCATCTCAAACAAAAACTGGGTGAAGATGGAAAGGAATGTGAGTCTTATCCAGTAGATTTAGTAGCTGCCTGATATTCTAAAGTCTACAATCCTTGCCAGCAGGCATGCCAGCTAAGATAGTTAGACAAGCTAGCTACTCTAACTTGATCGATAGCCTGAAATAGTTTAGCTAGTTATGAGGTTGGGAGATTGGAAACCTATCTGGGCTAGCTAAAGCAAACTTCATAACATTTCTAGGTGGCTAGTAGTATTACAGAGAAACAACAACAACGAAATCAACAACATATTTTGGGGGTATTATTGTTATTATTATTCATTTAAACAAGACAAATCTGAGGTGCCCCCCTATGAGCATGACACCTCTACACACACACACACACACACACTCTCTCTCTCTCTCTCTCTCTCTCTCTCTCTCTCTCTCTCTCTCTCTCTCTCTCTCTCTCTCTCTCTCTCTCTCTCTCTCTCTCTCTCTCTCTCTCTGACACACATACACACACACACACACACACACACACACACACACACACACACACACACACACACACACACACACACACACACACACACATGCACACATGCACACACTCACAAACTCTCTCTATTGTGGTTGAGTTTATTGTTTGGTCTGTCTCTGTATGCCTTCCCTCTGTGCTCCCTTTTGTTTCTTCTATGTTTAGTTCTAGTGCGAGGCAGAGATGCTGCGCTGCAGATAGAACACAGACTGATAGAATGTGCTCTGGGTGGAGAGAGGGTGCATCACACCCACACGTATCTATTGGACAATGACCTCTCTATCTATCTATGACAACATATCCAAGCAATGCCTATTGATTGCTTGGAATGCCTATTCAGTCTTGCTGCTGAACATGTGAATATGTGATAATATGACTACACATTACTGCTATAAATTAAATCTGATTTATCATCCATTGAGGTTATAGGGATGCTGATTTGAAGTAATCATTGAAGCATCATTGCTTGTTTTTGAAGTGTCGCCTTTCTCTAACAATTAGATATGTACTGTATATTCAATAATCTATAAAGGTGATAAGGAGTATTCTGCATTTCCCACAGCAGGAAATTACCTTTCTCACCCTGTCTATCTTCCACTGGGAAGCCTTGTACACCTATATTTAATGTCTACGAATTATGCTTTATCTTGTCTTTTTCATAACCTCAAAAACAACATAAAACCCCAGCCACATGCACCATGCAGCCTCTCTCTCTCTTCCTCCCTCCATCCCTCCCTACCTCTCTCCATCTCTCCCTACCTCTCTCCATCTCTCCCTACCTCTCTTCATCTCTCCCTACCTCTCTCCATCTCTCCCTACCTCTCTCCATCTCTCCCTACCTCTCTTCATCCCTCCCTACCTCTCTCCATCTCTCCCTACCTCTCTTCATCTCTCCCTACCTCTCTCCATCCCTCCCTACCTCTCCATCTCTCCCTACCTCTCCATCTCTCCATCTCCCCCTACCTCTCTCCATCCCTCCCTACCTCTCTCCATCTCTCCCTACCTCTCTCCATCTCTCCCTACCTCTCTCCATCTCTCCCTACCTCTCTCCATCCCTCCCTACCTCTCTCCATCTCTCCCTACCTCTCCATCTCTCCCTACCTCTCTCCATCCCTCCCTACCTCTCTCCATCCCCCCTACCTCTCTCCATCTCTCCCTACCTCTCTCCATCTCTCCCTACCTCTCTCCATCTCTCCCTACCTCTCTCCATCCCTCCCTACCTCTCCCCATCTCTCCCTACCTCCCTCCATCCCTCCCTACCTCTCTGTATCTCTCCTCTGTTGGTAAATAATTCACCCTTTTCCCTGTTACAAGCCGAAGCCTTAATAGGACTGCCGTAGCGTACCTGTAGTTGGGATAAACAAGGCGGCCGGTCTGCCCCCACCAGGGAAACAGAGGGATTTGGTGCTCCACGAGGGTAGAGGGAGGAATAAGTCATTTCCTCGTGAAAGGCAAGCAGCGGACTAGCTGACAGTAATTAAACCCTATAGGATAAAGGTTATCTGAGGCCTAGCAAAGCATACACCCTGGCCGTGCATGCAGGATGCTGTGTCCGCCCAATCCTATTCAAGACCTCTTATTAAGGCGATGTGTGTGTGTGGGTGGGGGGGTTCATATGTGTATGTGTGTGCATGCGTTTGTGTGTTTCAGAAGGGGCATTGGTGCATAGCACTTCAAACAATTCATACAGTAAATGATAGGTAGTTGTTTGCGTTTCTGACCTTAAAGAACAACTGCCTTCAAAAAGCAACAAATCAGAATGCCTATGTGGCACCGATATGAGTCAAAAACAGTTATTCTCGTGTCAAAAATTACTACAAAGTGTAAATAGATTAATTTTGGTCATAAAGTCAGTCTCATTTGAAACGGAGTTTGGAAAATCTGTGCGTCACAACGGATAAATGAAGGTTTTGATTTGATTTGATGGTGTACATTTGCCCACTAACATAGGGTGAACAGCTGCTGTGATTGCGCTCTATCCAATAGCATAGAAAGTGAGACAGACTTTGTTTACATAAGACATCACGTCGCATTTTTTTTTTACTTGAGAAATACTGCACCAAACAACTTAGTTGGATGTAAAGTTCACAACTAAAATACCCTGGCAAAAATATCTCCATTTATTACAGATTTCTTGAGTTATCAAAGATTCATTCTTGGGATTTTGAGGAAGTGAAATAGGCTTCCGCGTCTACAGTGTCTCATGGAGGACAAACATCATTAACCAAACGCGGAATCGGTCTGGATACAACACACCTCCAAGTAATCTCGTTTTGTTTCTGTTCAGCAACAGAAAAACACATGCCAATCGGCGTGTTCAGTGGCTCATTAAACCTGAGTGCAGCTATAGACACTGCAGAGTGAATTAAAGACCATTCAACCAACCAACCACTCGCTAAAACTGCACAATATAAATCGTTTGAGTTATTTGTCCATCTCTGTATTGTAGCTGTCTTTTGACATAATGGTGGGTGTTGGTGGTCTACATCGTGTGGCTGAAGGTCTACACAATCATATATTTGCAATATGTCAATGACCTTTGGATAGTTCACTCCATTGTAATAAGAGACATCATATATTCAACTTTTATATCAGTATTATAAAATACATTTCGCACGCTAGTGTTCAATGGCTCGTATACAGTACAACCCTGTTGTTTGACTCTTAAACTTTACAGTTGGAGTCTCCTCCATCTGCTCACTGGAGATTTCTCCCATGTTGCAACTGTTACTTAGTCACCTGACCCGGTCCTCAGCAGGGCGTTGAAGTGGCTTAGCTCATGTTCTAAAAATTACCCAGGGGGCCGTGCGTTGTGCCCACGTTCCCTCCTGTATGCACAGTGCATGGTATTCTATTCCCCTCGCCGAGCTCCTTGAGGAGACAATGAAGAGTTGGCATGGCGACGGTGACACTAACCTTACCAACCCAGAGACGCACAAGAAAATACAAATTGAGGAAGGGAACCTGCACGGCTCCAACCTATATGCTGCTTCCAGTGTTTTGGATGCTGGATGTATGGTGGATGTATGGTGGTGAGGTGACTACCCAGCATGGATCCTGTGACCAGGAGGAGCAGCTTCTTCTGTGTGTTCTCATGATGGACACTCCAGTGGTAATCTCATTCCTTCCACTGTATATCTCACTATCTCTATCTCTATATTGCCATCTCCTGATCTCTCTATCTACAGTATATCTCTCTCTCTTTGTCTGGATCTCACTCTCTCTCTCTCTCTCTGTGGCTCTTTCTCTCTCTGTTACTCTCTCTCTGTTACTCTCTTTCTCTCTCTGTTACTCTCTCTCTGTTACTCTCTTTCTCTCTCTGTTACTCTCTCTCTGTTACTCTCTTTCTCTCTCTGTTACTCTCTCTCTGTTACTCTCTTTCTCTCTCTGTTACTCTCTCTCTGTTACTCTCTTTCTCTCTCTGTTACTCTCTCTCTGTTACTCTCTTTCTCTCTCTGTTACTCTCTCTCTGTTACTCTCTTTCTCTCTCTGTTACTCTCTTTCTCTCTCTGTTACTCTCTCTCTGTTACTCTCTCTGTTACTCTCTTTCTCTCTCTGTTACTCTCTCTCTGTTACTCTCTTTCTCTCTCTCGATTCTCTTGATCTCTCTTACTTATTTGCATGCTAAATCTAATTAAATGTCACCTTTTTTCAAAGTAATCAAATGTTTTTACATAAGTAAAATGATTATGCATTGGGGCATGTCTGTGAAGTCACGCGAACCCCTTGTCGTCACATGTTGTGTATATTACAGTAGGGTACTATTCAAATGGTCTGTACTACAGCAGGATAGCCAGATAGATGTTGTGCTGGTGTCGTTCCAGTCTGTAATACTGTTAATAGCCCAGTGTATAGAAGAGTAATTAGCTGATATGGATGTAGCTGTCAGTGATAACTGATATTGCGGGACTATTACAATAATTCCCTGGAATGATGATCCTTGAAATGGCTTCAGCACACTAAGCTGCCCATTGGTGATGGACGTCAGATTACTGACTGACTCAAACACCATAACCAAATCCTCCTCTGCTGCCAGAAAGTTGTGGCAATGTAATGTTTTCTAGCATAAGGTGCTACTATATGTACTGAAGATCCAAGGTCCTGAGGTTCCTAGAATCCTATAGTTGCCAACCTAGAACTCTAGATTGTAGTAAATATGAGCCACTATGTACACTGAGTGTACAAACATTAGAAACACCTTCCTAATATTGAGTTGCACCCCCTTTTTCCCTCCGAACCGCCTCAATTCGTCGGGGCATGGACTACAAGGTGTCGTAAAGCGTTCCACAGGGATGCTGGCCCATGATGACTCCAATGCTTCCAATGGCTACTATAGGATTCTTGACTGTGTCAAGATGGCTGGATGTCCTTTGGGTGGTGGACCATTCTTGATACACACAGGAAACTGTTGAGCGTGAAAAACCCAGCAGCATTGCAGTTCTTGACACACTCAAATCGGTGCGCCTGGCACCTACTGTAATACCATACCCCATTCAAGGGTACTTAAATCTTTTGTCTTGCCCTTTCACCCTCTGAATAAAAACATACACATCCAAGGCTTAAAAATCCTTCTTTAACCTGTCTCCTCCCCTCCATCTACACTGATTGAAGTGGATTTAACAGGTGACATCAATAAGGGATCATATCTTTCACCAGGATTCACCTGGTCAGTCTATGTCATGGAAAGAGCAGGTGTTCCTAAAGTTTTGTACTCTCAGTGTATATTCAGACTCACTATATCTGTGAGAGTCCATGTGCTGTTTATGGGTTGATTTGAATGTGAAACGATGCTAGAGAAAGTCTTCCTTCAGATCTTAATTCCATATTGAATGGGTGATGATGATAATTCATCCGGGGGCGTTGTTTGGCAGTCAGATTGAGTTCCTCTCTGGAGAACACACTAAATATAGCCTCCCAGGTGGTGGAGATGGGAGATGTGTAGCTAAGTAAATGGTTACCAAGCCACACAGATCGAGAGAAAGCTCATGCTACGTAAATACGGATCTGAGAGGGAGAGAGGGACACAGAAGAAGGGCATTATGGGGACCACAGCAATTTTTTTGTGATGGTGATGATTCCATGATTGAACCCCAGAGTCCTTGGAATTTGGTTATGGCCCTTTCCTGTTTCAGTATGGCAAATGAAAGTTTTCAACATCTACGTAGGTGGCCATGTAAACTTTTCAATATAGGCTACACCAGGTTAGACTTTTGCTGATAAATAGATACACAGCAATACGTCAATGAGTAGTGATTAATGAATAAAAACAATGTAGTCACAATGTAGTCATTTGTCAGACGTGATCCAGGCCTAACTTACACTCTGCTCAGCAAATCCTCCGCAATGATAAGTCTGTCCGTAAAATACACAACAATGTTTTTTAGAGTGCGTTGTCATCGTGATGCGATGAACACCCTGGATACCGGCAGAAAGAAACGAATAGGAGGGAAAACAAAGCCATAAAGCCAACCCCCCTAAATGTGTCTGCCATTTGACGACTCCATACTGTACACACATTGCATGGGACTCCTGGCACGGTTCCTCAGTCAGGGAGCGGAGGTTGGAGAGAGAGAGGGGGAAGTGTTGATCAGGGGCCTGGCCCATCCTCCAGAGACCATCCTCTCTTCCTGCCTCTCTGTTGTAATGTGGACACAGTTTGAGAATACGAACAGGTTTAACGGCAGCCCAGAATTACTCTTAAAACAAACATAAAAACAGAGCCGACCCGCTATTAACTATCAGTAAAACAATCATTAGAGGGTCTGTGATAATTGTGTCAGAGGGGAGATAGATCAGACGAGTTAGGGAGCGGAGAAGAAGCAGGAAAATATAGCTGTTGTGGCGGTGGCGCCTTTGTTACATTTTGCTGTTGATTTCGTTTCTACCATTGATCCACCCATCCATCTGTCCCTCTCTCCTCTGCTCCTTCCTTCTCTCTCCCTTGGATTGGGAGGGGAGTGGAGCCTTCTGGCTTTGGAGGAGCGGGATGAAGATGTTTATTCATCTGGAGCGTATTAGAGTTATGATTAAGGAGAACAGGGAGGAGGAGGAGAAGGAGAGGAGGACGGTGACGTCTGTAGCCTCCGCTCAGAAACCAGGCACAGGCGCCCAGGGAAGGGGTTGGAGTTTACCTGGATCTCTCTCTCTCCCCCTCTCTATCCCTCTTTCCGCCTGTCCTCTCAACTCTTAGCTCAGCTAATTATTAATGAATGCGGTTTCTGTTGAACCTCTGAGAAGTGTCAGCGCTCCAGTCATCTGAGGGTTAGGAAATCTTGACATTTAAGACAGGGATGCATAAAAATACATGTCTTGCTTGGGCTGTTTGCTTGTTTTCCTTCCTCCCTCCGTCCCTCCCTCATCCCTCCATCCCTCCCTCATCCCCCTCTCCTCTCCACCGTGGTGTATGTTTTCCACTCCCTCCTGGACTGTCTGGAGTTGTTCTACCACTGACAAGCCCACATGGCATTATCAAAGGGAAAGCCAGAGTGGATTAATCAGGGGAAGGCAATGCCATGGGTTAGAGGTCAAGGGTCAGGGTGTCTGTCTTGCACCTAATGCTAGCACCTAGTGTCTGTCTGTCTGTTGTTAGCCTCTCCTTGGTTCCATGCTTGACCTGTCTCAGTACTGTAGCTAGCGCCGTGCCCTGTGACACTGGAGGTCTTTGAAACAGGCGATTGTCTAAACATCAGTCGTGTTCTTAGTGATGCGACGTTGAAAGGTTTCCAATGGTTGGAACATGATAAAAATTAAGTGGTTCAATAAAGTAAACATCCACAAATTCTCCACAGATTCTCCATTTTGTGATTATTTTGTCTAATTCTTGAAATTGAATTGAAATTTTTTCATTTAATTTAAATATTCATTTTAAAAGCACTTGGTTCATAAAGAATAGATAGCACCTCCAGAAAGTTGCCGTGCCAACCCAATTTTAATGAAGCGGCAAACCATTCATTAACTCAGCATATTTCCATGGCTCCGGGGGCACAGAGTATACACACACACACACACACACACACACACACACACACACACACACACACACACACACACACACACACACACACACACACACACGCACACACTACATGACCAAAAGTATGTGAGCACCTGCTTGTAGAACATCTCATTCCAAAATCATGGGTATTAATATGGATTTGGTACCCCCTGTGTTGCTTTAACAGCCTCCACTCTTCTGGGAAGGCTTTCCACGAGATCTGGAACATCGAGATGGAACATCTGGGACATGGAGATGTTGGACTTGCGTCCATTCAGGCACAAGAGCATTAGTGAGGTTGACACTGATGTTGGGCCATTAGGCCTAACACGCAGTCGGCATTTCAATTCATCCTTAAGGTGTTCGATGGAGTTGAGGTCAGGGCTGTCTGCAGGCCAGTCAAGTTCTTCCACACCAATCTCGATAAACCATTTCTGTATCGACCCCCTTTTTTGCACAGGGCATTGTATTGCTGAAAGAGGAAAGGGCCTTCCCCAAACTGTTGTCACAAAGTTGGAAGCACACAATCATCTAGGGTCTAGGGTCATTGTATGCTGTAGCATTAAGCTTTCCCTTCACTGGAACTAAGGGGCCAAGCACGAATCATGGAAAAACAGCCCCAGACCATCATTCCTCTTCCACCAAACTTTACAGTTGGCACTATTCATTCGGGCAGGTAGCTTTCTCCTGGCATCCGCCAAATCCAGATTCATCCGCCGGACTGCAAGATGGTGAAGGGTGCTTCATCACTCCAGAGAACGCGCTTCCACTGCTCCAGAGTCCAATGGCGGTGAGCTTTACACCACTCCAGCCGCCATTGGCATTGCGCATGGTGATCTTCGGCTCACTCCCGACTAACAGTTATTGTGCTGACTTTGCTTCCAGAGGCAGTTTGGAACTCGGTAGTGAGTGTTGCAACCGAGGACAGACGATTTTCACGTGCTACGCACTTCAGCACTCAGCGGTCCTGTTCTGTGAGCTTGTGTGGCCTACCACTTCGCTGCTGAGCCGTTGTTGCTCCTACACGTTTACACTTCACAATAACAAGCACTTGTTATTACTACAGTTGACCAGGGCAGCTTTAGCAGGGCAGAAATTTGACAAACTGTCTTGTTGGAAAGGTGGCATCCTATGACGGTGCCACGTTGAAAGTCACTGAGCTCTTCACTAAGGCCATTCTACTGCCAATGTTTGTCTATGGAGAACGCATGGCTGTGTGCTTGATTGTATACACCTGTCAGCAACGGGTATGCCTGAAATAGCCAAATCCACAAATTTGAAGGGGTGTCCAACTACTTTTAGTGGTGTAGTGTGTGTGTGTGTGTGTGTGTATATATATACAGTTGTGTTTTATTTAGTTTTCTCACAGACAATGTGATTTATGTACATTTGCCCATGATGGTGAAACCAGGGGTGTGAAATGTGGCAGGGCTTGAAAACTATTACGGACTACAAAGGGAAACCCAGACGCGAGCTACCCAGTGACGCGAGCCTACCAGACAAGCTAAATGCCTTTTATGCTCGCTTCGGGGCAAGCACGAGAGCACCAGCTGTTCTGGACGACTGTGTGATAACGCTTTCGGTAGCCGATGTGAGCAAGAGCTTTAAACAGGTCAACATTCATAAAGCCACGGGGCCAGATGGATTACCAGGATGTGTACTCAAAGCATGCGCGGACCAACTTGCAAGTGTCTTCACTGACATTTTCAACCTCTCCCTGACCGAATCTGTAATACCAACATGTTTCAAGGAGACCACCATAGTCCCTGTGCCCAAGTAAGCAAAGGTAGCCTGCCTAAATGATTACCACCCCGTAGCACTCACGTCGATAGCCATGAAGTGCTTTGAAAGGCTAATCATGGCTCACATCAACAGCATCATCCCAGATACCCTAGACCCACTCCAATTCGCATACTGCCCCAACAGATCCACAGATGACGCAATCTCAATCGCACTCCACGCTGCCCTTTCCCACCTGGACAAAAGTAACACCTACAGTGGGGAGAACAAGTATTTGATACACTGCCGATTTTGCAGGTTTTCCTACTTACAAAGCATGTAGAGGTCTGTCATTTTTATCATAGGTACACTTCAACTGTGAGAGACGGAATCTAAAACAAAAATCCAGAAAATCACATTGTATGATTTTTAAATAATTAATTTGCATTTTATTGCATGACATAAGTATTTGATCACCTACCAACCAGTAAGAATTCCGGCTCTCACAGACCTGTTAGTTTTTCTTTAAGAAGCCCTCCTGTTCTCCACTCATTACCTGTATTAACTGCACCTGTTTGAACTCGTTACCTGTATAAAAGACACCTGTCCACACACTCAATCAAACAGATTCCAACCTCTCCACAATGGCCAAGACCAGAGAGCTGTGTAAGGACATCAGGGATAAAATTGTAGACCTGCACAAGGCTGGGATGGGCTACAGGACAATAGGCAAGCAGCTTGGTGAGAAGGAAACAACTGTTGGCGCAATTATTAGAAAATGGAAGAAGTTCAAGATGACGGTCAATCACCCTCGGTCTGGGGCTCCATGCAAGATTTCACCTCGTGGGGCATCAATGATCATGAGGAAGGTGAGGGATCAGCCCAGAACTACACGGCAGGACCTGGTCAATGACCTGAAGAGAGCTGGGACCACAGTCTCAAAGAAAACCATTAGTAACACACTACGCCGTCATGGATTAAAATCCTGCAGCGCACGCAAGGTCCCCCTGCTTAAGCCAGTGCATGTCCAGGCCCGTCTGAAGTTTGCCAATGACCATCTGGATGATCCAGAGGAGGAATGGGAGAAGGTCATGTGGTCTGGTGAGACAAAAATAGAGCTTTTTGGTCTAACTCCACTCGCCGTGTTTGGAGGAAGAAGAAGTATGAGTACAACCCCAAGAACACCATCCCAACCGTGAAGCATGGAGGTGGAAACATCATTCTTTGGGGATGCTTTTCTGCAAAGGGGACAGGACGACTGAACCGTATTGAGGGGAGGATGGATGGGGCCATGTATCGCGAGATCTTGGCCAACAACCTCCTTCCCTCAGTAAGAGCATTGAAGATGGGTCGTGGCTGGGTCTTCCAGCATGACAACGACACGAAGCACACAGCCATGGCAACTAAGGAGTGGCTCCGTAAGAAGCATCTCAAGGTCCTGGAGTGGCCTAGCCAGTCTCCAGACCTGAACCCAATAGAAAATCTTTGGAGGGAGCTGAAAGTCCGTATTGCCCAGCGACAGCCCCGAAACCTGAAGGATCTGGAGAAGATCTGTAGGGAGGAGTGGGCCAAAATCCCTGCTGCAGTGTGTGCAAACCTAGTCAAGAACTACAGGAAACGTATGATCTCTGTAATTGCAAACAAAGGTTTCTGTACCAAATATTAAGTTCTGCTTTTCTGATGTATCAAATACTTATGTCATGCAATAAAATGCAAATTAATTACTTAAAAATCATACAATGTGATTTTCTGGATTTTTGTTTTAGATTCCGTCTCTCATAGTTGAAGTGTACCTATGATAAAAATTACAGACCTCTACATGCTTTGTAAGTAGGAAAACCTGCAAAATCGGCAGTGTATCAAATACTTGTTCTCCCCACTGTATGTGAGAATGCTGTTTATTGACTACAGCTCAGCGTTCAACACCATAGTGCCCACGAAGCTCATCATTAAGCTAAGGACCCTGGGACTAAACACCTCCCTCTGCAACTGGATCCTGGACTTCCTGACGGATCGCCTCCAGGTGGTTAGGGTATGCAACAACACGCCTGCCACTCTGATCCTCAACACTGGGGCCCCTCAGGGGTGTGTACTTAGTCCCCTACTGTACTCCCTGTTCACCCACGACTGCGTGGCCAAACACGACTCCAACACCATCATTAAGTTTGCTGATAACACAACAGTGGTAGGCCTGATCACCGACAACAATGAGACAGCTTATAGGGAGGAGGTCAGAGACCTGGCAGTGTGGTGCCAGGACAACAACCTCTCCCTCAATGTGAGCAAGACAAAGGAGCTGATTGTGGACTACAGGAAAAGGCGTGCCGAACAGGCCCCCATTCTCATCGACGGGGCTGTAGTGGAGCGGGTTGAGAGTTTCAAGTTCCTTGGTGTCCACATCACCAACGAACTATCATGGTACAAACACACCAAGACAGTCGTGAAGAGGGCACGACAACACCTTTTCTCCCTCAGGAGACTGAAAAGATTTAGCATGGGTCCCCAGATCCTCAAGAAGTTCTCCAGCTGCACTGTCGAGAGCATCCTGACCGGTTGCATCACCGCCTGTTATGGCAACTGCTCGGCATCTGACCGCAAGGCGCTACAGAGGGTAGTGCGTACGGCCCAGTACATCACTGGGGCCACGCTTCATGCCATCCAGGACCTTTATAATAGGCGGTGTCAGAGGAAAGTCCAAAAATTGCCAGAGACTCCAGTCACCCAAGTCATAGACTTTCTCTGCTACCGTACGGCAAGCGGTACCGAAGCGCCAAGTCTAGGACCAAAAGGCTCCTTAACAGCTTCTACCCCCAAGCCATAAGACTGCTGAACAATTAATCAACTGGCCACCGGACTATTTACATTGACACCCCCTCTCCATTTGTTTTGTACACTGCTGCTACTCGCTGTTTATTATCTATGCATAGTCACTTCACCCCTACCTACATGTACAAATCACCTCGACTAACCTGTAACCCCGCACATTGACTTGGTACAGGTACCCCCTGTATATAGCCTCGTTATTGTTATTTTATTGTGTTACTTTTTATTATTTTTACTTTAGTTTATTTGGTAAATATTTTCTTAATTCTTCTTGAACTACACTGTTGGTTAAGGGTTTGTGAGTAAGCGTTTCACGTTAAGGTCTACACTTGTTGTATTCGGCGCATGTGACAAATAAAGTTTGATTTGATTTGTATTAATTATGGAAACCGTTTACCGTTTAAGAACCAAACGGAAGCAAACAGAGCAAAACAAGAGTTTATATTAGACAAATTTGTTCAGTTTGCTTCTGTTTAAAAATAATTGCAACAGAATCGGCAGAATGAATACACCCGGGGTAAAAGAGGGTGGTAGAACGTAGCAGCACACTGTGGTTCTCCGGCATGTTGTTCACTGGGTCTCCAGCCTGTCTACCTGCCTAGCCTGCCGCAGTGGTGAGGGAGAGGGACCAGTACACACTGCCTCCCCATGTAGTACCCAGACCCAACCCAGCACTCCCTCCCTCAGAGCCAGTGCAGTGAGGCAAGCGGTGATGGGCCGTGCTG
Organism: Salvelinus alpinus; assembly: GCF_045679555.1. Classification (NCBI taxonomy): domain Eukaryota; kingdom Metazoa; phylum Chordata; class Actinopteri; order Salmoniformes; family Salmonidae; genus Salvelinus; species Salvelinus alpinus. The sequence goes on along the minus strand of NC_092115.1, from coordinate 29,792,321 downwards.
GGGGACAGATTGTCACTCCTCCTCCCCCTGCCCCCACCCCCTCCCTACTCCCCCTGGGAGGCCCACGGGGGCTGGGGGTCCAGCCAAGGCCTGGGGCGGGCCGGAACCTACTTCCTGCTAGTGTGTTCTCTTCTCTCCTGCACTACCTGATATGGTCAGCTATCTGTTCTTCCTCTGATCAGCCTTGAGTTGAACAGCAACACTACTTTATGGCTGTGTTGATCTTGTAATAGTGAATAGCTGGGTTAGAATTACACCAGATCTCAGAATTCTTACTGAACAGTACAGAGCACTAAGGTTCTTCTACATGAAGATGTTATACGTGACACCTTTAAAGTACCCATCATACACAGGTCATACACCTTGCTCTCTTATCTACATCTGCATTTATTATGTTCTGTCATCTTCTTTCAGGATAGACAAATAGTTTAATTGGTTTCTGCTCACACGTCTCTTCTGTCTCCAGGACATCAGAACAGTGGGATCAGGGCCCATGATAAGTAATGGAACCGCTCTCCTCTCGTCCTCTCCTCGCTCTGTCTCACTCTCCCCTTCCATGTCTTCATGGAAAGATAAAAGCCCCAGCTTGTAAAGGATGACTGGCTGCCCTACTTTCCCTCCGCTGGCCCTCCATTTGTCTGCGTTTCCTGGGACACCACTGGGGCGCTGTGATTTCTGGGACAGTGACCAAGTGCTCCTGTCTGTGCTGGGGGACGTGGGTAATGTGGACAAAGTAGTTGACAGTTTGCTGGTTACCCGTGGTTGGGGCAGACAGAGCCGTGAGGGCCGGTGTAATGGACGCCAGGCCACTGAGACAGCTAGGCAGCAGTTTGATGTAACAGCTAGTGTGTTAGGCCCTGTGTAAAAGTTGACTGCCATTTTGATGTGTCTGTCTGTGTGTGTGTCTGTGTGTTGTGTTTTGACAAGGCGTGTCATTATGAGCATGATGTTATGGGAAGAGACATGTTGCTACGGCACCATTGAAACCCTGGGAAACGCACCCTTCTATCAACCACGGTCTCTTCCTCCCTATCTCCCTGTCTCGTTCTCTGTCCTCCCATAACACACCCCTCCCTCTCTGCTCTCTCTCCTGCTCCTCGAGTAATGTTGCCGTGGTCCCCTCTCCCTTTCCTCCTAAAGCGTGGCAGATTTGATTGATCTTTGGCAGGGGGCGACTGGGGCCTGACATTTCTCACAAATGTGTAAAAAAACACATTGTGTTTGCTGAAAAAGTGGGAGAGGGGGGAGTGAGTGAGAGAGAGAGAGAGAGAGAGAGAGAGAGAGAGATGGACAAGAGATGATAATATTCTAGTTCTACCTTTGTGTGTGAGTGTGTGTGTGTGTGTGTGTGTGTGTGTGTGTGTGTGTGTGTGTGTGTGTGTGTGTGTGTGTGTGTGTGTGTGTGTGTGTGTGTGTGTGTGTGTGTGTGTGTGTGTGTTTTAATATCTGTGTGAAGCGTCAGTCGTAGTATGTGTGAGACTGGTGCAATAAGCCATGTCTGGCCACCTGGCACTTCTCTTTGAGAGCTGCTGGGAATGTTCAGCACTCCATTTTGACTGGACGTGATTTCTCTTTAGCCAGGGCCGTAGCAGTGTAGCAGTGTAGCAGTGGCACTGTGTGTAAGCCTTGGGGCTGGTCTCGCTCCAATAGCTCTGCGTGGGGTCCTGAGTCGGCTCAATGATCCAGTCATCTGAGGAGAACTGGAATTAGCCTCTAAATTGAAACCATTGAAACCCCTTTTTTCATGGCAGCAAAATGGGAGTCTCTAGCTAGCTAAGCTAAAGCCTCTCGCCATTTTCTAGCCTCCACTTATTAGATATTAAGTGGTTGTGTCACATACAGCACTGAACATGATATCATGTTGTTCAAACGCATATTGCTATTTGGAGCTTCAGAATGGGATGTGCTTTGAGATGACACATCAACAGTCTCGAGGGGATTGTTCTACTACTTTTACCAGCAGCTGTAAAGGATGCCTTGTTCTTCTTCTCTGAAGTAGGGTCATAGTGTTATATCAGATGCGTTGGCAGTTCTTTGTTTATTCAATGAATATCCAATCCCTGCTGTGCGAAACACACACACACACACACACACACACACACACACACACACACACACACACACACACACACACACACACACACACACACACACACACACACACACACACACAGGCTTATATACTCAAGCACGCACGCACGACCACACACACACACATACACTCTTAGAAAAAAGGGTTGCAAAAGGAATCTTTGGCTGTCCCATACAGAGAACCGTTTTTGGTTCCATGTAGAACTCTTTTGGCTCCATGTAGAACCCTCTGTGGGAAGGGTTCTACATGGAACTAAAAGGGGTTCTTCAAAGGGTTCTCCTATTGGGACAGCCGAAGAACCCTATTAGGTTCTATATTGCACCTTTTTTCTAAGAGTGTACTCACACACACACATGCACACACACTCTCACACTCACACCCTCACTTATGTACATGAGCACTGACACATTAACACAAACCGTTCCTAGGGAAATCCCTATAAAGATCCCTGGTAAGATACAAAGATATGAAGATTATGTTTTTTGAATTTAGAAAAAGTGCATTACCTGTTCTCTCCAACATGCAAATATGGAACAGGAATAAAATAAGATGTGGATTTGGATATGAGTGGCTTGGCTCAGTAATAAGAGTTGAGGTGCTCTATCCACCCCTGTTAATTTCTGTCAGGCAGAGATTAGATGCCTTGAACTGCTCCCAGGACCCCAGACAGGAAGTCACAGGTGCCAAAAGTGAGTCATTCCCAAAACATGGCCCTTGGAAGCTTAACAGTGTTTTGGTGTTATGACTGGATAAAGAAAACAATCACAAGCAGCTTGTCTTCAGTCGTTAAAGTTGATGTCCATAACAGGGATTCAGGGGCAGAGGCCGTAGACTGACACAGAGACTTGTCTGATTTCATTTATCGCGCTTAGCAAGCTGAGAGGGAAAACCCCATGTCACCTATTCTGTCAAATTGTCACAGTTATGATCACAGGCCAGAGAGATGTGCAGTTACACTGTACTATACTCTACCCACTGGGCACAGACCTGAATTCAATGTCTATTCCCCGTTGGTTCAACGTAATTTCATTGAAATGACATGGAGACCATGTTGATTCTACCAGTGTGTGCACAGTGGGTAGAAGTATATACTATGAGATGCTAGAACTTACATTATTAATATTTTCACCCACCTAAACCATGACCACACCTGTGACTTCCTTGCTTTCCTTCTCAATATGTTTTATAGTGAAGACATGGGGAAGAATTGGCTTGGACCCCTTTTACTACACGAAGCCCTGCTTATCCATCACGACTGGACTACCGACGTAATCTGCCCAAGGTTTTTTTTCCAACAGGCCCCTCCGTCGTGACGTCCCCTGAATGACCGCTAGCTGTCTTGAGCATATTGGACTGTTTGGCCACTATACCTATTTTGCCAATTGGACTGAACCCCTTTGCTACACGGAACCCTACTACTCAATCACGACTGGTCTATTCGACGTAACTGCATGAGGAGGCTTTAACAGACTTCCTCCGTCGCCACGTCCCTCTAAGGCCCTTCTGCTAGCTTGCTAGCCCCAGCCTGCTAGCTGTCTGAATCGCCGTGTCCCCAGCCAGCCTAACTATTCACTGGACTCCTAGGATCACTCGGCTACGCATGCCTCTCCCTAATGTCAATATGTCTTGTCCATTGCTGTTCTGGTTAGTGATTATTGTCTTATTTCACTGTAGAGCCTCTAGCCCTGCTCAATATGCCTTAGCCAACCCTTTAGTTCCACCTCCCACACATGCAGTGACATCAGCTGCTTAAAATGTTTCGAGAGACAATATCTCTCTTATCATCACACAATGCCTAGGTTTACCTCCAATGTATTCACATCCTACCATACCTCTGTCTGTACATTATGACTTGAATATATTCTATCTCGCCCAGAAACCTGCTCCTTGAACGTACTAGACGACCAGTTCTTATAGCCTTTAGCCTTTAGCCGTACCCTTATCCTACTCCTCCTCTGTTCCTCTGGTGATGTAGAGGTTAATCCAGGCCCTGCAGTGCCTAGCTCCACTCCTATATATATATATATATATTTTTTTTTTATATTCCCAGGTGCTTTCATTTGTTAACTTCTGTAACCATAAAAGCCTTGGATTCATGCATGTTAACATTAGAAGCCTCCTCCCTAAGTTTGTTTTATTCACTGCCCTAGCACACTCTGCCAACCCGGATGTCCTAGCCGTGTCTGAATCCTGGCTTAGGAAGACCACCAAAAACCCTGACATTTCCATTCCTAAATATAACATTTTCCAACAAGATAGAACTGCTAAAGGGGGCGGAGTTGCAATCTACTGCAGAGATAGCCTGCAGAGTTTTGTCTTACTATCCAGGTCTGTACCCAAACAATTCGAGCTTCTACTTTTAAAAATCCACCTTTCCAGAAACATGTCTCTCACCGTTGCCGCTTGCTATAGACCACCCTCTGCCGACACCATTAGTGAATTGATTGCCCCCCATCTATCTTCAGAGCTCGTGCTGCTAGGTGACCTAAACTGGGACATGCTTAACACCCCAGCCATCCTTTAATCTAAACTTGATGCCCTCAATCTCACACAAATTATCAATGAACCTACCAGGTACAACCCCAAATCCATAAACACGGGCACCCTCATAGATATCATTCTAACCAACTTGCCCTCCAAATACACCTCTGCTGTTTTCAACCAAGATCTCAGCGATCTCTCATTGCCTGCATCCGCAATGGGTCTGCGGTCAAACGACCACCCCTCATCACTGTCAAACGCTCCCTAAAACACTTCATCGAGCAGGCCTTTCTAATCGACCTGGCCCGGGTATCCTGGAAGGATATTGACCTCATCCAGTCAGTAGAGGATGCCTGGTTATTCTTTAAAAGTGCCTTCCTCACCATCTTAATAAATAAGCATGCCCCATTCAAAAAATGTAGAACCAGGAACAGATATAGCCTTTGGTTCACTCCAGACCTAACTGCCCTTGACCAGCACAAAAACATCCTGTGGCGTTCTGCATTAGCATCGAATAGCCCCCGTGATATGCAACTTTCAAGGATGTTAGGAACCAATATACACAGGCAGTTAGGAAAGCTAAGGCTAGCTTTTTCAAGCAGAAATTTGCATCCTGAAGCACAACCTCAAAAAGGTTCTGGGACACTGTAAAGTCCATGGAGAATAAGAGCATCTCCTCCCAGCTGCCCACTGCACTGAGGCTAGGAAACATTGTCACCACCGATAAATCCACTATAATTGAGAATTTCAATAAGCATTTTTCTACGGCTAACCATGCTTTCCACCTGGCTACCCCTACCCCGGTCAACTGCCCTGCACCCCCCACAGGAACTCGCACAAGCCTCCCCATTTCTCCATACAAATCAGCCAGGCTAGACAATCTGGACCCTCTCTTTCTTTCTACAATTATCTGCTGAAATTGTTGCAACCCCTATTACTAGCCTGTTCAACCTCTCTTTCGTATCGTCTGAGATTCCCAAAGATTGGAAAGCTGCCGCGATCATCCCTCTCTTCAAAGGGGGAGACACTCTAGACCCAAACTGCTACAGACCTATATCTATCCTACCCTGCCTTTCTAAGGTCTTCGAAAGCCAAGTTAACAAACAGATTACCGACCATTTCGAATCCCACCGTACCTTCTCCGCTATGCGATCTGGTTTCAGAGCTGGACATGGGTGCACCTCAGCCACGCTCAAGGTCCTAAATGATATCATAACCGCCATCGATAAGAGACATTACTGTGCAGCCGTATTCATCGACCAAGCCAAGGCTTTCGACTTTGTCAATCACCACATTCTTATCGGCAGACTCAACAACCTTGGTTTCTCAAATGACTGCCTCGCCTGGTTCACCAACTACTTCTCAGACAGAGTTCAGTGTGTCAAATCGGACGGCCTGTTGTCCGGACTATTGGCAGTCTCCATGGGGGTGCCACAGGGTTCAATTCTCGGGCCGACTCTCTTCTCTCCGTATACATCAATGATGTCGCTCTTGCTGCTGGTGATTCTCTGATCCACCTCTACGCAGACGACACCATTCTGTATACTTCTGGCCCTTCTTTGGACACTGTGTTAACTAACCTCCAGACGAGCTTCAATGCCATACAACTCTACTTCCGTGGCCTCCATCTGCTCTTAAATTCAAGTAAAACTAAATGCATGCTCTTCAACCGATCGCTGCCCGCACTTGCCCACCCGTCCAGCATCATTACTCTGGACGGTTCTGACTTAGAATATGTGGACAACTACAAATACCTAGGTGTCTGGCTAGACTCACATTAAGCATCTCCAATCCAAAATTAAATCTAGAATCGGCTTCCTATTTCACAACAAAGCATCCTTCACTCATGCTGCCAAACATACCCCCGTAAAACTGACCATCCTACCGATCCTCGACTTCGGCGCTGTCATCTACAAAATAGCCTCCAACACTCTACTCAACAAATTGGATGCAGTCTATCACAGTGCCATCCGTTTTGTCACTAAAGCCCCATATACTACCCACCATTGCGACCTGTACGCTCTCGTTGGCTGGTCCTCGCTTCATACTCATCGCCAAACCCACTGGCTCCAGGTCATCTACAAGTCTTTGCTAGGTAAAGCCCCGCCTTATCTCAGCTCACTAGTCACCATAGCAGCACCCACCCGTAGCACGCGCTCCAGCAGGTATATCTCACTGGTCACCCCCAAAGCCAATTCCTCCTTTTGCCGCCTTTCCTTCCAGTTCTCTGCTGCCAATGTCTGCAAAAATCACTGAAGCTGGAGACTCATATCTCCCTCACTAGCTTTAAGCACCAGCTGTCAGAGCATCTCACAGATCACTTTACCTGTACATAGCCCATCTGTAAATATCTCATCCAACTACCTCATCCCCATACTGTATTTATTTATTTATCTTGCTCCTTTGCACCCCAGTATCTCTACTTGCACATTCATCTTCTGCACATCTATCACTCCAGTGTTTAATTGGTATATTGTAATTACTTCGCCACCATGGCCTATTTATTTCCTTACCTCCGTTATCTTACCTCATTTGCACACACTGTATATAGACTTTCTACTGTATTATTGACTGTATGTTTGTTTATTCCATGTGTAACTCTGTGTTGTTGTATGTGTCGAACTGCTTTGCTTTATCTTGGCCAGGTCGTAGTTGTAAATGAGAACTTGTTCTTAACTAGGTTAAATAAGGGTGAAATAAATAAAAAGAATGGGGTCACAGAAACAAACCAATTTGAGCTAACGGATACTGTAAGGTAGCTATATTTTTGCAGTAAATGCTTGAAGTCAAGCGCAAGTCAGCTTGAGGGGTCCTTAAGAGCAGCGTCGGTGTGTGCAGGAGCAGTAATGGCACCAGGTCTCTGACTGAAAGGCTTATTTGAACAGTAATATTTACACAGTGAGAGCTAAAAATGAACATGAGAGGTGGCACACAAAGCGAGTGTAGACTGGATTGGAGGCTCAGTGTGTGTGTGTGTGTGTGTGTGTGTGTGTGTGTGTGTGCGTGTGCGTGTGCGTGTGCGTGTGCGCGTGCGTGCGTGCGCGCGTGCGTGCGTGCGTGTGTGTATGTAGGGTAGTTTTGGGAGTGTTTCAGTAAAATCTTGATGTATAGGATAGAAGTTATGTAGGTGCCCAATGGTTATGTGTATAGAAAGCTGATATGCCAATAGACTTTTGTAAACAGCAGTAAACTGAGCCAAACAATATTTCGTTTTTAAACCACCATTCCCTGTAGACCTCGAACTCAGATGAAACCAAAAGAGAACACATTTACATTATTTTTTTATTTTTTAAACTCTTGTAGAAAAAACCCCAGACTAAACAGATGTCAAATGAGTTTCCAGCTGTCCTGGTGCAAAAAAGCAGATACACTATATATACAAAAGTATGTGGACAGGCCTCAAAATTCACCTATTTCAGCCACACCTGTTGCTGACAGGCGTAGAAAATCAAGCACACAGCCATGCAATCTCCATAGACAATCATTGGCAGTGGCCTTACTGAATAGCTCAGAATAGCTCCTTAATGAATGGCCTTACTGAATAGCTCAGAGACTTTCAACTTGGCACCGTCATAGGATGTCACCTTTCCAACAAGTCAGTTTGTAACATTTCTGCCCTGCTAGAGCTGCCCCAGTCAACTGTAAGTGCTGTTATTGTGAAGTGGAAAGGGCTTGGAGCAACAACGGCTCAGCTGCGAAGTGGTAGGCCACACACTTACTACCCAGTTCCAAACTGCCTCTGGAAGCAACGTCAGCACAAGGACTGTTCGTCAGGAGGAGAAATGGGATTCCATGGCTAAGCAGCCGCACACAAGCCTAAGATCACCATGTGCAATGCCAAGCATCGGCTGGGGTGGTGTAAAGCTCGCCGCCATTGGACTCTGAAGCAGTGGAAACGCGCTCTCTGTAGTGATGAATCACGCTTCACCATCTGGCAGTCTGACGGACTAATCTGGGTTTGGTGAATGCCAGGAGAACGTTACAGTTGAAGTCGGAAGTTTACATACACTTAGGTTGGAGTCATTAAAACTCGTTTTTCAACCACTCCACACATTTCATGTAAACAAACTATAGTTTTGGCAAGTCGGTTAGGACATCTACTTTGTGCATGACACAAGTAATTTTTCCATCAATTGTTTACAGACAGATTATTTCACGTATAATTCATTGTATCACAATTCCAGTGGATCAGAAGTTTACATACACTAAGTTGACTGTGCCTTTAAACCAACTTGGAAAATTCTAGAAAATAATGTCATGGCTTTAGAAGCTTCTGATAGGCTAATTGACATAATTTGAGTCAATTGGAGGTGTACCTGTGGATGTATTTCAAGGCCTACCTTCAAACTCAGTGCTTCTTTGCTTGATATCATGGGGAAATCAAAAGAAATCAGCCAAGACCTCAGAAACAAATTGTAGACCTCCACAAGTCTTGTTCATCCTTGGGAGCAATTTCCAAACACCTGAAGGTACCACGCTCATCTGTACAAACAATAGTACACAAGTATAAACACCATGGGACGACGCAGCTGTCATACCGCTCAGGAAGGAGACGCGTTCTGTCTCCTAGAGATGAACGTACTTTGGTGCGAAAAGTGCAAATCAATCCCAGAACAACAGCAAAGGACCTTGTGAAGATGCTGGAGGAAACAGGTACAATTGTATTTATATCCACAGTAAAACGAGTCCTATATCGACATAACCTGAAAGGCCGCACAGCAAGGAAGAATCCACTGCTCCAAAACCGCCATAAGAAAGCCAGACTACGGTTTGCAACTGCACATGGGGACAAAGATCGTACTTTTTGGGGAAATGTCCTCTGGTCTGATGAAACAAAAATAGAACTGTTTGGCCATAATGACCATTGTTATGTTTGGAGGAAAAAGGGGGAGGCTTGCAAGCCGAAGAACACCATCCCAACCGTGAAGCACGGGGGTGGCAGCATCATGTTGTGGGGGTGCTTTGCTGCAGGAAATAGATGGCATCATGAGGCGGGAAAATGATGTGGATATATTGAAGCAACATCTCCAGACATCAGCCAGTAAGTTAAATCTTGGTCGCAAATGGGTCTTCCAAATGGGCAATGACCCCAAGCATACTTCCAAAGCTGTGGCAAAATGGCTTAAGGACAACAAAGTCAAGTTATTGGAGTGGCCATCACAAAGCGCTGATCTCAATCCTATAGAAAATTTGTGGGCAGAACTGAAAAAGTGTGTGCGAGCAAGGAGGCCTACAAACCTGACTCAGTTACACCAGCTCTGTCAGGAGGAATGGGCCAAAATTCACCAAACGTATTGTGGGAAGCTTGTGGAAGGCTACCTGAAACGTTTGACCTAAGTTAAACAATTTAAAGGCAATGCTACCAAATACTAATTGAGTGTATGTAAACTTCTGACCCACTGGGAATGTGATGAGAGAAATAACAGCTGAAATAAATCATTCTCTCCACTATTATTCTGACATTTCACATTCTTAAAATAAAGTGCTGATCCTAACTGACCTAAGACATGGAATTTTTACTAGGATTAAATGTCAGGAATTGTGAAAAACTGACTTTAAATGTATTTGGCTGAGGTGTATGTAAACTTCCGACTTCAACTGTATCTGCCCGAATTCATTGTGTAAAGTTTGGTGGAGGAGGAATAATGGTGGAGGAGGAATAATGGTCTGGTGCTGTTTTTCATGGTTTGGGTTATGCCCCTTAGTTCCAGTGAAGGGAAATCTTAACACTACAGCATAGAATGACATTCTAGGCGATTCTGTGCTTCCAAATTTGTGGTAACAGTTTGGGGAAGGACCTTTCCTGTTTCTGCATGACAATGCACTAAGCGAGGTGTTGAAGAACTTGACTGACCTGCACAGGAGAATTCTCATCAGCCCTGCACTGAGCCCTGACCTCAACCCCATCGAAAACCTTTGGAATGAATTGGAATGCCGATTGCGAGCCAGGCCTAATTGCACAACATCAGTGCCCACCTCACTAATGCTCTTGTGCCTGAATGGAAGCAAGTCCCTGCAGCAATGCTCCAACATCTAGAGGAAAGCCTTCCCAGAAGAGTGGAGGCTGTTATAGCAGCAATGGGGGGAACAACTCCATATGAATGCCCCGAAAGAGATGTTCGACGAGCAGGTGTCCACATACTTTTGGTCATGTAGTGCATCTCTAGCTTAAACAGACGGATTTTGATGGGGATTTATTTATTATGTAAATTTGATTTCCGTGGGGCCGTGGAAATTGTAGGCTAAGGGTTAAAGGAAAGAAGGGAGGGGTGGAGAAGGAGAGAGTTCAGAGCGAGAGAGAGAGAGACCAACCGATTGAGCAAGAGAGAAAAGAGGCTAGAGAAAGATTGAGGGGCTAATGTAAGACTGAGGAAAGAACCCAGTGAGAGAGACCAGAGAGAGAGAGAGGAAAGACTCCAGAGCCCAGAGAGAGAGCAGGGTAGAGGGACAGGCCCTAAGATGGAGGTCTTCCTCCCAGGACGTGACAGGCTGTTGGCTGTAGGATGATCAGGAAGGCCTTGGCAGGCCAACAAAGACAGCCCTTCAGCTGCAGGGTGTACTTTTTCAGGCCCCAGCATCCCCTTTGGCAGCGGCACAGAGAGTGCTGGCGTGCAGAGGCCCCAGAGACGGACGGACGGACGTGAAAGAAAAGGCCTTCTCGGCTCCCTGTTATTTACTCAGGCTGACGAGGACCTGGCCATTTCTTGTCTGGGTGAAGGAGGGGAAAAACAGGAGGGTCTCTATCTCTTAGGTCTCCTGGGGTTGAACAGTGCTTTCATCTGCCGTTGTTCACACACTTGTCTTGACGGTCGTGTGTGTGTTACCTGAGCTGTTGACCTCAAGCACCATGGTGATATATGATGGCCACCCTCCGTTATGAGATATGGTCAAATATGTTGTGTAGTAAACACAAGTTATCTCAAAAGTACTAGCTTCGAGGAGTCAGTAACCACCTGTTTGTCGAAAGCCATATCAGTGGGCCTTTTGAATGGTACACCAACGTCCTTTCAGAACGAGACAACGCATTAGTGAGAATAAGAACAGTACAGAGAAAGCAGCGTAGATATGATTCAGAAGACATTGGAGAACACGTGTACGATTAACAATACTGTACTCACATGTCCAATGTCAACACAGCTGTAATGTCTACACACAGATCATTAATTCACTTGTGTTAATCAACAATGATGCACCATGAGAATGTTAATTCAATTAGGCGTTGGACAGTTCAACTCAAATGATGACCCACTTGTATAATCCTTGTGTACATTACTCATGACTCCCGCTCCCCCGCTGTTTGGTATGTCTGTTGACTAATGTATGCAGCTCAGTGTAATAAAGACATTATATACATTGTATAAATGAACTAAACAAAGAACGGAGGAGGCAGCCTTGACAGCATCGCAATGTCTGCCGGCCGTGCCATCATCATTTAAGACAAGCAGGATTTAATGAAATATATATTTCCTGTATCTGGCTATGTGTTTGTTTGTTTTGGTGTTGTCTCCGAGCCAACATGTTTGACTGTAAGGCATTGGTTAGGGTCATTTCTCTCTGCTCTGCTGTCTACTCCTACCCTGGGAGTGTGTGTGTGTGTGTGTGTGTGTGTGTGTGTGTGTGTGTGTGTGTGTGTGTGTGTGCGTGTGCGTGTGCGTGTGCGTGTGTGTGTATGTGTGTGTGGAGGAGGGCATTCCACTGACTCACCCATCCTCCCTCCAACCAGAAAAAAACAACATGGATGAACTACATAAAGAAAGAAGATAAATCAGGCAAGGTTTGGTTTGCTGCTCCTTGGGTTTGACTCAGAGCTTGTGCAAAGTGGGCAGTGTGCCAGGGACAGGGGGTGAAGGGGGGTCGGAGGTGGGAGGTAGGCAGGCCGTCCTCAATGTGCTGCTTTCAGCAGTTTGGAGGGGCAGGGGAATAACCTCCGACCCCATCTGTTTCCTGAAGATAGGCCCTGACGGGTGTAAGTACTCAGTGAGGGCATGTTATCCTGACTAAGGGCAGATCTCTCTCCCCAGCAAAAACAACAGAATGGGAGGGAGGGAAGGGGGGTGGGGGTGGGGGGGAGAGAAAGACTTATTCGTCAGCTAAAAGATAGCATGGTGAAGGGGAAGGTTGGATCCTGGAATGATCAGGGCTTTATGCTTTTCCTTTGTCCATCCCATGAATCTGTGCAGTTTCCTCTTGTTTTTCCCGTTCCAAGTTTTGGCCTTTTGACTTTGGCTTTCTTTCCGAAGGGGTTGGAATTACGTTGTTTTATTTAAATAAGGAAGTTCACAGCACTTAGAATTCGGCAGAGGGAAGAAGTGGTCCATCACCTTTTGAACCTGCTGGAAACTGGTTTTCTGCATTTTCCATTTTATATCACACTGTGTTCTGTATTCCGCACCATTGGAATGTCAATGAATAACCGATTGTGATAAAGAGACAGTAAATGAAAGATAAAAACGATGGCACGTACTTCACTGCACCTGCTTGTCCTTGGGTGAAGTATTTATCCTCCCCGTGCTCCGCCCATCTCTCTCTCGCTCTCTCTCTCTCTGACCTCACCCTAACCCTACACAGTGCCCCTAAAGCACCGGCTGCCTTATGGCTCCATTCAGCCAGTGTTCACTCAGCTGAGCCAATATTCTATAATCTAATATCCATAGACTAATTGTCAGAACAGACCGCTTCTCCCTTACAAAGTCATTCGTTTGCGGTCGTGACGAGAGTGCTATTCTTACGTATGTGTCGACAGTGTGTTTGAATTACTGTGCATTTATTTGTTTAAATTCTCCCTTAAAATGTTCTAAGATGTGGACTTTTGTTTTCTTCTCTCCCTTGACATAAGGTCATTTTAAAGTCTATTTCTTCTAAACTATTCAGGTAATTTTTTAAGAATAATAGAAATTGTCTAATTTACCTGCTGTGGGGGTTACTTCTGGAAGCTCCCCATTGCCTTGTGTTGGGGATTAAATGTCAGAGAGATTTTAAGTCACAGCGGGCTAAGCCATTACATGGCCACATACAAGGTTAATTGTGGTAAAATAATTTACATTTTTCTTTCCTTACCTGTAATTACACTTTGAATAGCAGGTTGAAGTGTAGGTTTTTAGATAATTCATAAGGCGAGGAATTGTTACCTCTGAGAGGCAAGCATAATGCAGTAGCAAGAGAAAAAATGTCCAAGTAACAAAGGAATGTAAATTCATACTTAGCTACCTTACAATTACCATACTGACTAATGCCACAGCAGCCCACCTTTACTATTTAACAGAGCTGAGACAAATGACTTCCTAATGAAATCTGACAAAACACCTTCTCTCTTTCTCCCTCTCCCTCTTGTTCCTCATTTTCGCCTTCTTCTATCTCTTATGCTCTCTCTCTTATGCTCTCTGTCTCTCTCTATCTGTCTCTCTATCTCTCTCTCTCTATCTCTCTCTCTCTATCTCTCTCTCTTTGTATCTCTGTATCTCTGTACAGATGGTGTTGATCTCGAGGATGATCCTTCCTGTTCTTGGCCTGCATCATCTCCATCCAGTAAAGACCAGACTTCCCCCGGCCACTGTGAAGACTATGATTTTGGCGAGGATGAAGGGGGCCCCGGCCTGCCGTACCCGTGCCAGTTCTGCGACAAGTCCTTCAGCCGTCTGAGCTTCCTGAAGCGCCACGAGCAGAGCCACGGTGACAAGCTCCCCTTCAGCTGCACCTTCTGCAGCCGCCTGTTCAAGCACAAGCGTAGCCGCGACCGCCACGTCAAGCTGCACACCGGCGACAAAAAGTACCACTGTGGCGAGTGCGACTCGGCCTTCTCACGCAGCGACCACCTCAAGATCCATATGAAGACCCACGCCTCCAACAAGCCCCACAAGTGCCCTGTGTGCCGCCGGGGCTTTCTCTCCTCCAGCTCCCTCCATGGACACATGCAGGTCCACGAGCGGGGCAAAGACGGTAGTGGCGGGGGGCCAGGCAGCGGCCTCTCCAGGGAGGAGTGGAAGCTGAAGGAGACGAGGAAGTGCAGCCGCTGCGAGGAGGGTTTTGATGTCCCTGAGGAGTTGCAAAGGCACATCGCCGAGTGCCACCCAGAGTGCTCTCCGTCGGAGGACGGGGGCCTGTGTGGCGCCTTGCAGTGCATCTATTGCCACGAGCCATTCAGCGACGAGGGTGTCCTGCTGACCCACATTGACCAGGCCCACAGCCGCGACCGCAAAGGTCACAACTGCGCCGTCTGCTCCGAGCACTTCCTCTCTGTGGAGGACCTGTATGCCCACATGGACGTCCACCAGCTCCCCGAATCCAGTAACCACAGCAACAGCCCATCCCTGCTCACTGTGGGCTACACCTCTGTCTCCAGCACCACCCCAGACTCCAACCTCTCCGTCGACAGCTCCACCATGGTGGAGGCAGCCCCGCCCATACCCAAGACCCGGGGGAGGAGAAAGAGGGCCGCCCAGCACACCTCACACGACATTGGGGGCCGCTCGTCCAAGCAGCCCAAGATCTGCTACAGCTGTATATACTGCAACAAGCAGGTGTTCTCTAGCCTTGCCGTGCTTCAGATACACCTGCGGACCATGCACCTTGACAAACCCGAGCAGGCACACACCTGTCAGTTCTGCCTAGAGGTGCTTCCCTCCCTGTTCAACCTGAACGAGCACCTGAAGCAGGTGCACAATGCCGAGGACCATGTCACCCTGCTGGGCAGCCTGCCTGACACCCTGCTTCAGTGTAATTTCTGCACCGAGGTTTTAAGTGACCTCAACGCTCTTCAAGAACACATCCGCTGCTCCCACGGCTTCCCCAGCCCCGTGGCCAAGGAGAGTAACGCCTTCTTCTGTCCCCAGTGCTTCATGGGGTTCCTGACTGAGGCCACCCTGGAGGAGCACGTCCGTCAGACCCACTGTGACGGGGGCAGCCTGCGTTTCGACTCCCCCCTAGAGGTGACTTCTAAGGAGCCCATTGTGGAGGTGTACTCCTGCTCCTACTGCACCAACTCGCCCATCTTCAACAGTGTTCTAAAGCTGAACAAGCACATCAAAGAAAACCACAAGAACATTCCTCTGGCGCTGAACTACATCAACAATGGAAAGAAGTCTCTGCGGACCCTCAGCCCTTCCTCACCCATATCGATTGATCAAACTTTCCTTCATGGTTCCTCCTCTCGCAGCAATCGTGGCACTAGCGAGTTCATCTGCAACCAGTGTGGGGCCAAGTACACCAGCCTGGACCTGTTCCAGACCCACCTGAAGACTCACCTGGATGGGATGCAGCCCCAACTCAACTGCCCCCAGTGCAACAAGGACTTCCCCAACCAGGAGTCCCTGCTGAAGCATGTGACGGTCCACTTTACCATCACCTCCACTTACTACATCTGTGAGAGCTGCGACAAGCAGTTCACCTCAGTGGACGACCTGCAGAAACACCTGCTGGACATGCACACATTCGTGTTCTTCCGCTGCACCCTCTGCCAGGAAGTGTTTGACTCCAAGGTGTCCACCCAGCTCCACCTGGCCGTCAAGCACAGCAATGAGAAGAAGGTGTACCGCTGCACCTCCTGCAACTGGGACTTCAGGCACGAGGCCGACCTGCAGCTGCATGTCAAGCACAGCCACCTGGAGAACCAGGGCCGGGCCCACCGCTGCATCTTCTGCGGGGAGTCCTTCGGCACGGAGGTGGAGCTGCAGTGCCACATCACCACCCACAGCAAGAAGTATAACTGCCGCTTCTGCAGCAAGGCCTTCCACGCCATCGTACTTCTGGAAAAGCACCTGAGGGAAAAGCACTGTGTGTTCGAGGGCAAGGCCCAGAACTGTGGTGCGAATGGATCCACCACCGGAGGAGCGGACCACCACCCGGCGGCCAAGGATGACGCAGAGCTACAGGGTCTCCTGTCCAACAGCCATGGTGCAGGAGCGGCAGGATCAGGAGGCGTGTTGGAGTCCCCAAACAACCACGATGGGAGTGAAGAGGAAGTGGACACCGCTGACCCCTTGTTTGGGTGTGACATCTGCGGGGCGTCATACACCATGGACTCACTCCTCACCAACCACCAGTTCCGAGACCACAACATCCGCCCGGGCGAGAGCGCCATGGCGAAGAGGAAGTCGGACATGATCAAGGGCACCCACAAGTGTAACGTCTGCCAGCGCACCTTCTTTTCAGAGGCAGGTCTGAGGGAACACATGCAGACCCACCTGGGCCCCGTTAAGCACTACATGTGTCCCATCTGCGGAGAGCGTTTCCCCTCGCTGCTCACATTGACCGAGCACAAGGTCACCCACAGCAAGAGCCTAGACACGGGCAGTTGCCGCATATGCAAGATGCCCCTGCAGAGCGAGGAGGACTTCATGGAGCACTGCCAGATGCACCCCGACCTGCGGAACTCCCTGACGGGCTTCCGCTGTGTGGTATGCATGCAGACCGTCACCTCCACCCTGGAGCTCAAGATCCACGGCACCTTCCACATGCAGAAGACAGGCACCATGTCCACCAACCACCCCATTGGCCGCACCACCAATCTCGCCTCCCACCACCACAACCAGCATCACCACCAACAACACCACCAGGCCAACCAGAAACTCTTCAAGTGTGCCTCGTGCCTGAAGGAGTTCCGCTCCAAATCTGACCTGGTGAAGCTGGACATCAACGGGCTGCCTTACGGGCTGTGTGCCGCATGTGTCAGCGCCGCCGGCTCAAAGAGCTCCAGCCCCACGGTGATGAATGGAGGCAGGCAGCAGCAGCAGGGAGGGGGAGGAGCCACGACCCCAGCCATGCCTGTAACAGCATGGACTGCTCAGACGGAGAGACTCAGCCCCAGAGAGGGGAAAGGCAAGCCGCCCCATTCATCGTCTTCGCCCTCCTCCTCTATCTCCTCGACCGCCACCAAGACGCGGTGCACCAGCTGCAACGTGAAGTTTGAGTCGGAGGCTGAGCTGCAGAACCACGTCCAGACAGTGCACAGGGA
Organism: Salvelinus alpinus; assembly: GCF_045679555.1. Lineage (NCBI taxonomy): Eukaryota > Metazoa > Chordata > Actinopteri > Salmoniformes > Salmonidae > Salvelinus > Salvelinus alpinus. Next base: position 29,774,799 of record NC_092115.1, on the reverse strand, counting down.
GCAGGGAGGGGACAGCAACAGCGGGCATCTCAGGACCCCACAAGTCTCCCCCATGCCCAGGGCCAGCCCCTCACAGACTGAGGAGGTGAGAGAACTTAATACAATGGAGATGAACACAATGAGCCAGTTTCCCGGACAGAGATTAAGCCTAGTCCTAGACTATAAAGCTATTTCAATGGAGATTCTTAATTGACGATGCCTTTTAGTCCAGGACTAGGCTTAACATGTGTCTGGGAAACCCATATATTATTTAACTAATGTGTTAGAAAATGGCCAAATTAGAAAAGTATCCAAGTTTTTAGGTTGTCCAGTCAGCTTGTTGATTAACCACACACATTAGTTATAGGATCTCTAGCCAAAGAAGTGCTCAGTAAGTCCTCAGAGTGCTCAGTAAGAATGTGAAATTGATGTACTCTAAAACCATGTGTCCTTGGGTTGTCCTTTTCTCTTGGTTTCTTGCTTAGAAGAAGACCTACCAGTGCATCAAGTGTCAGATGGTCTTCTACAGCGAATGGGACATTCAGGTCCACGTGGCCAACCACATGCTAGGTAAGAGAGGTTACTCAGTTCTTATTTTCTCTCTATGTTTATGGTCACTTTTTTTTAGGAACTGTCTCAAGTAGTCAAACAAAGGAATATCTGTTCAATATGTTGTTTAACTATTCAACATATTTCCCCAAGATATTACATTTATATTACATTTTGGTCATTTAGCAGACGTTCTTATCCAGAGCATATTATTACACGTGGCTTTACATCTTTCACATTCTCCCTTTAGTATAGTACTAAATACACCCTTTGTTGTAGTACAAATAAGTACTGTTAGCATAACTATATAATATTCAATCCTCTATTTTGATACCTTGTGAACTGATGATGGTAGCCTCTGTGAAACACAAGCATGAACATGATGTGTGTGCCTACCCTTGATTTTCAGACATTTTGGTCTGTCAGTGCTGAAATGCCTGATCCTGTATGAAATGTATAAAAACCACAATGTAGCACAATTTGATGCATGTAGACTAAGTTCATCAGACAAGATTCTAGATACACTTGAATCAAATGTTATTCAACACATTATTATTCTGAAAGCTTGACAAAGAGTACACTCTTCTGTTCTATAATTCTCAAACGTCTTTACTTTTGGCGTTCATTTGTATGCAGGTAGAATAATTAGCAGAGAACACACAATTCAAAACCCAGGCTTCTTTCTTTCTAGCCTGAATTAAGTAGGCGTCTGAATTCCAGTCTCACCTTCCTTTATTCATTCATTTATTCATCTCGTTTGGCGGCTCTTTCATTACACTGCATTATCTGTTGTCTTCAGTGGGAGAGAGACTCATTGATCTGGAACCAACCCGCCTCTCTGTTTGGGATGCGCTCCTAGGCGCAGGTGAATTTAAACACGGCGGGCAATTCTATCAGGACCGCTGGGCAATTCTATCAGGAACACACTGTTTGTGCATAAACAATCACAGGCATGTGATTTGTGATTTTGATTTTGTGCTGTGTGTGTGTGTGTGCATGTGCGTGTGTTTGTCTGTGACTGAAAGTGTATAAATGTGTGGTTGGTTTGTATTCATCTGATCTGCTCTCTCTATGCTACTGGGGGTGCCTAATGCAACACCATGCTAGCACTAGTCCTTTCTCTATCAGAGGCTGGCATGGTGCACGCTGTTTTGGTACAAAACAACCCCCCTACTGGTTACTTTATGTCTTTCAGCCACACATACTATTCCCCCATAATGTTAGAATCCAAACAGTTTCAGAAAAAGAATGGATGGACGATTGGTTTATTGAAGGATGTCCTACTTTTCTGACTCTATTCAGAATAAATACCAATGTGCGATGGATCAAAATAAAATGTTGATTTATGGAATGTATGAAAAAATGATACACTTCAAATAGATCAAATTGAAATAGATATAACAATAAATGCTTAGTAATTGCCTTAACTTATGTTATTACACCAACATTGTTCGGAGGTGACCTTGGTTGGTTGTATATGCTGAGGAATGTCTCTCTCTGCTCTCCCTATCCAACAATGGGAGGGTTAAACCCGGAGCAGGCTGTTATTACCACAAAGCCAATTTGGCCCCAAAAAAACCCGAAAACCCCACCTTCCTCATTTAGAAAAAAACTCTAAATACCTTCTTTCTCTCTCCCTGAAAAAGGGACACTTTCTCCCTTTAATGGCCATCTGCACAGGACAGGGGAAACGGGGGTCTGGGGTCATCTCCGCTCAGCTGTCAGCGTTATTAGCCTAGGTAATGGAGCAGTCGCTGGATTCATAGGGGTGCTGTTTTCAACCCATGCCCCGCTCCACTCCTGCCCCCCTTCGCACTGGTGGCGCTTCACACTGATAACTCTATATATAGTGATGTGGCCTGACATACCACTATCGCTAAGTGTATGGAATAACAGGGCCCGAGAATTGTCTCACCGACCGAGACAGGACAATCTCAGCTGTCTATCTTTGTAATACAATAGTCTCCGAACGTAAGCCAAGTGCACTCTGTCTCCCCCTTCCTTCCTTCCTTCCTTCCCCTCTCTCCCCCATCCTAACCAAAAATCTAGCTTCCCTCTCTCCCCCATCCTAACCAAACAGCTAGCTTTCCCTCTCTTCCCCATCCTGACCAAAGTGGTAGCTAGCTAGTGGCCTCCTCGTTTATACATCTGCCAGCACATTTTGATGCATGGGTATTATACTCGGATGATGACAGACCAACCTCCTATTCTCCAACAGACAGAAAGCACAGCTCTGGTGCATTGCTACTCAACATTTAGCATGATATTCGGGGAAAAGGAAGTGGGGGGGTGACCGTGAATGGCTGTAGGAGGAGTGTGCACTACACTGCAGAGAAGCCCTAGCCTGGCTAAACCAGAATGAACCATTGTCCCCCATGTGAATGCCACATTCAGTCTGGTTTAACCAGGCTAGACCAGTCCTGGCCAAGTCCTGGAAACAGCCCCATGTGTCTTAAGATGGAGGCTGCAGCCTGCTAGGGCCCAGATGGATCAGTACACATTTGCTGTACAGCTGGTCGCTCTGTTTGGGGACCTGGTGTGATACTCCTATGGAGAAAAAAATGATATCGCCACCATCCAAGGAGCAATTTAATAGCAGCGCAGAAGACAGCTGGCCACTCTTTAGTTTAGAGTTTTTTTTTTGGCATGGCGCACTTACAGAATTGAGGGTGTCCGATTCATCTCCAGAGACAAACACATTTATACTGCTTTCAGCTGTTGTGGTCATCAACCCACAAATCCCTCATTTGTATCTTTTTTTGTGTAGGATGCTGATTAAGGCATTCCACATCTTCCACACAGACAAAATAACGGTGTGTGTCAGTCATCATCTGTTTAAGTTGAATGAGACAAAACTCTCTAACTGACATTTATTTTCCACTTACAGTGAGGGAAAAAAGTATTTGATCCCCTGCTGATTTTGTACGTTTGCCCACTGACAAAGAAATGATCAGTCTATAATTTTAATGGTAGGTTTATTTGAACAGTGAGAGACAGAATATCAACAAAAAAATCCAGAAAAACGCATGTCAAAAATGTTATGAATTGATTTGCATTTTAATGAGGGAAATAAGTATTTGACCCCTCTGCAAAACATGACTTAGTACTTGGTGGCAAAACCCTTGTTGGCAATCACAGAGGTCAGACGTTTCTTGTAGTTGGCCACCAGGTTTGCACACATCTCAGGAGGGATTTTGTCCCACTCCTCTTTGCAGATCTTCTTCAAGTCATTAAGGTTTCGAGGCTGACGTTTGGCAACTCGAACCTTCAGCTCCCTCCACAGATTTTCTATGGGATTAAGGTCTGGAGACTGGCTAGGCCACTCCAGGACCTTAATGTGCTTCTTCTTGAGCCACTCCTTTGTTGCCTTGGCCGTGTGTTTTGGGTCATTGTCATGCTGGAATACCCATCCACGACCCATTTTCAATACCCTGGCTGAGGGAAGGAGGTTTTCACCCAAGATTTGACGGTACATGGCCCCGTCCATCGTCCCTTTGATGCGGTGAAGTTGTCCTGTCCCTTTAGCAGAAAAACACCCCCAAAGCATAATGTTTCCACCTCCATGTTTGACGGTGGGGATGGTTTCTTGGGGTCATAGGCAGCATTCCTCCTCCTCCAAACACGGCAAGTTGGGTTGATGCCAAAGAACTCCATTTTGGTCTCATCTGACCACAACACGTTCACCCAGTTGTCCTCTGAATCATTCAGATGTTCATTGGCAAACTTCAGACGGGCATGTATATGTGCTTTCTTGAGCAGGGGGACCTTGCGGGCGCTGCAGGATTTCAGTCCTTCACGGCATAGTGTGTTACCAATTGTTTTCTTGATGACTATGGTCCCAGCTGCCTTGAGATCATTGACAAGATCCTCCTGTGTAGTTCTGGGCTGATTCCTCACCGTTCTCATGATCATTGCAACTCCACGAGGTGAGATCTTGCATGGAGCCCCAGGCTGAGGGAGATTGACAGTTCTTTTGTGTTTCTTCCATTTGCGAATAATCACAGAAACTGTTGTCACCTTCTCACCAAGCTGCTTGGCGATGGTCTTGTAGCCCATTCCAGCCTTGTGTAGGTCTACAATCTTGTCCCTGACATCCTTGGAGAGCTCTTTGGTCTTGGCCATGGTGGAGAGTTTGGAATCTGATTGATTGATTGCTTCTGTGGACAGGTATCTTTTATACAGGTAAGAAACTGAGATTAGGAGCACTCCCTTTAAGAGTGTGCTCCTAATCTCCGTTCGTTACCTGTATGAAAGACACCTGGGAGCCAGAAATCTTTTTGATTGAGAAGGGGTCAAATACTTATTTCCCTCATTAAAATGCAAATCAATTTATAACATTTTTGACATGCATTTTTCTGGATATTTTTGTTGTTATTCTGTCTCTCACTGTTCAAATAAACCTACCATTAAAATTATAGACTGATAATTTCTTTGTCAGTGGGCAAACGTACAAAATCAGCAGGGGATCAAATACTTTTTTCCCTCACTGTATATTGTTTGTTTTGAACTGTTTGCCTTTGAAGGTCTTTCATATGTCAGTTAAGCCTGTTGGGTTTTAACCAGCAGGCCATCACCTCTCCACAGAGCTTCACTTTAACCTCCTTGTGAACTCTGACATTTGGAAAATCATGGGGGGGACTTTTGACCCATTTATCCTGCACTTCCAAATAGCACTGTGTGGATTTCAGTGACCACTGACACGTTTGTAAAGCATGGGCACTGAGCATGGTGCTTAAAAGGTGAAAAAGGGTCCCCATTTTCACAGTTTTGATCCTTTCTTTTTACACTGGTCCAGCCCAAGTGGCTACTCCAGCCAAGGTGGCAAGGCTCAGAAGGACAATCATAAACAAACAAACCCTGGGCAGCACATTCCAGAAAGTGGTTTTGGGGTCACCTCTACCGGTTTTTGGGCTGGTGACAGGACAACGCTGAGCCTGCAGCCAAGTCAGGGAGGAGCCTTCTCCCTCTCACAGAGCGAAGCCGGTGGCCTGGTCAGCCTGGGCAGAGGGGGGTGGGGGACGGGGAGAGGGGGGAGAGGGAAAGGCACATTTGCTGTACAGCTGGCCGCTCAGTGTGAAGCAGGCACAGTGGGCCGTTACAGAGCTGGAGAGAGGAGGGTGAGGAGCATGAGGTCTCTAGCCCTCCTACAGTTTCTACCTCTCTCTGTTATCTCTCCGTCCCTGACTCTCCCTGACTCCGTTTTTCATACTAACCACCAATCTGGCAACCCGTACTGTGTTTGGCTTTTAGTGATGATAGGGTAAGCAGGGAAGTATAGCTGTATTTTAGCGTTAAAAACGTGTTTCTTTTTTTGTTCCATCCACCAATCTGGCAACCCGTACTGTGTTTGGCCTTTAGTGATGATAGAGTAAGCAGGGAAGTATAGCTGTATTTTAGAGTTAAAAAGCTTGTTTCTTTTTTCGTTCCATCCGCCAATCTGGCAACCCGTACTGTGTTTGGCTTTTAGTGATGATAGAGTAAGCAGGGAAGTATAGCAGTATTTGAGGCTAAAATGCTTGTTTTGTTGCATTCTAAAGGGCTGCAAATTACCCCTGACACATATCCTCCTTGTTTTGGGTCCCTGGAGCAGCTTGGGCAATGGTGTGTTGATTATGCCATCTCTGTCACTGTCTCTTCTTCACTGGTGGCAACACACTCACTCACTCGCTACTCCATTAAAGGACATTTCTTTTCATGGTGCGTAAAGAAATGTGATGGTTTTAGTGTTGTTTTCTCCCCCCAAATGTCCTGCCCTGAAATCCTCTTTTGATTTGCTTGTTATTACCACGAGACAGCATAACAATAAGATATAGCCTACCTGTGCTCTTCAGTAAATGAAAGTCATTCATAAGGCATATACACATTTAGTCTGTTAACAAACATAGTGGAACGAGCTTCTCATTTCACTCCTAGGGGGCTGGATCAGACTCCTAAACCCAATAGTAAACACAACACACCACAGCAACAGGAACTGGATCAATGTTATGAAATAAATAAGAGAACAGACCAGCCCCGCTCCGACCAGCCCAGACCAGCCACTGGAAACAAAAGGAAGCCATGCGTACTGTATACAGAGTAGACAGAGTGTGATTTCCTAGCCTGCTTTTTATTAATTGGTGATTAATAATAACGCCTCTCCGTTCGTTAGCACAGTCACCTCCCGTGCAGCCGAGTGTGCTGCTGCTAATATGCAATTAAGCGCACCTTCCTTCCCGTTACATTCTACCTCTCTGCCTAACTAATGTGGCGTCCACGAGTAGCATAGTGAAACAGGCTGCAAAGATACTGCCTACAGTATCTTTAGTTTCAACACATTCAATTGCACAGTTTTTACCTCATGGATTCTAGCTACTTCCTTGTAAAAAATAGTTACAAATGACTCCTTCAACTGAGAGACTGTCTGCATTAAAAACTTTTACGGCATTGCGGTAAAGGTACTATTCATGGAAAGGTATGTTTGTTGTAAAGCAGGGGTTCTTGACATCACCGTTGGGATGATCTGTTCCTAGGCCAGACAAGCTCAGTCTGATGTGGTCCTTATCAATAGATTTTCTTGACATTTCCCCACACCTCACAGACTAGGCCAACATGTGAGAAAATATGTGATGCTCCCACAGTTCATACGGTTTGTTTGCACAAGCTTTGAGCAAACAATGTCTGGACTGGTAGGCAGATGATTGGTAGGCAGATGTCAGGTCACCATGGTGATTTTATTTTGGCAAATCCTTTTGAGGAGATATGGTTGCAGTACTCTATCTCATTGTTATCACCTACACACAGCATACCATTTTCTCAACCTTTGCTTTTTGATATTTTGAAATCTAACCTCAGAATAGCATTATCTTATAATTAAAAACCTAATGAAGAATTTGGCTCTTGTAGCTCTAGCCCAGCTACCACGTAACATGGTTGCTCTGCCGACCTGGAATGAGCTCGAGGTAGAAAGCTCTTTCTTCCTGTTTTCCAATCCTGGCTTCTCTATGTTTTATTAATATACAGGAGGGATGTCTCCTTTAGAGTGTTAATGCCAACCCTTGTTCTGAAGTGCCCTATAAATACTGGATGATCGGAATTAACCTCTCCAGTCCTGTCCCTCCCTGGAGGTTCCGAGATGTCACCGAGGCCATCAGAGCATGCGCAGCACGGCCTGCCCCGGTCCGAGAGGGTTGCTAAGCAGTCAGACGGGGAGGGGGCTTATGGGAGCAGTGCAAACACAGCTCTGCCTTCGTAAAGGTCAACGGTGCAACCCACACCTCTCAAATCCCAGACCGGCGTCACATAGTGTGACCCAGACTCTAAGCGTGCCTGGAGAGAGATGCCTCCCTCCGGCCTGCATGGGGAGAATTACAGGGCCAACATTGTGTTGTGGTAGACTGACTTTGGCTTTAGAGGTTGTCACCACCAATGGTAGAGTCACTGATCTATCTATATCTGGATTATCTATGAACTCCTTCCCTGTTGGTGTCAGCTGGGAGAATATGCAGTAGTACATCCAGTTGAGAAGTAAGATAACATTTTAGCTGGAAAGCATTACAGAGAAAACATTCCAGTGGTAAAGCCATATCACAAGCAAGTTATGTGGCTATGAACCAACAACAAACAGCCAAAGATATACCCAATGAATCCACAAAGTTTTGAAACACTGTTTATGGCGCACAATTGGTGTTTCCAAAGTGCTGTGTAACGATTGACTGTTCTCATCAACGCTTGGTGTGTGAACGACAGACATGGGAGGAGAGGGGAGGGGGTAGAGCGTGAGCCCCTCAAAAGGCCCCCCAGCGTCAAAGCCTTAATAATCATGTGAGCGGCACTGGACTTCATTACCCTCCTGTTCGACAGGCGGAGTGCCAGCCTGGATCGCTGGCTGGCTGTGGCAAGGTCAACGTCGGAGGAAAAACCAGTTACTGTGTTACTCCGGAGCGGGAGCAGAACGGGAGTGGAGGAGAGGGGCTGCCATCTGTCAGCTCGGGCCTGCCATACCCGCAGAGCAAATGGACACGGGCGGCCAGAGGAGAGGCCACAGACACATCGAGCTAAACCCACCGAGCATAACACTGAGGCCTGGACGGACAGAGAGCCAGCCAAACGCAGAGCACAGAGATGGACCTTGATGCTGCAGCTAAACACAGGGACAGTGCAGGGACAGTTGTGTGTACATAGAGCTAGCTAGCGCCGTATAGTTGGCACTGGGTTCTGTGTGTTTATGTCTGTTTGTTTTTTAGTGTGAGTGCACTATTGGGCTCTGGCTGTTATGAGTCCAGATGGCAAAGTATTGAACACAAACATGATCTGTTGCAGTGTGTTGTTAGATTATAGTCATTCTTGACATTTTAGGTCTATTTGATAAAGACCTCCCTTTTCATGTTGTGGTCACTTGTCAGAGGAGAGAGGGTGTCATATTACATTTGTATTGTTGCCATTCAGAAGAGCTCTTCACATCTTTATACTGCCCCTACACTACTGTAGTAGTAACATATACCTTTGCCATGCTGTACTTCCTGACTTGTACAACAACAGCCCCATATGAATAGCAGTTTTACAAGCGTCATCCCTTCGTTCTCAGGCATTGGTGGTTGTGTTGTTTCTCCTTGCCTCACCCTGTACAGTACACTGGGTCTGTGGACGAAACAAACTGTGCATCTAGTCTAGGGAGCGACCCTCTCAGTGAAGACCTTTATGATGCCCTCTGGCCAACGTGGAGCGGAGTGAAGGAACCCTGTGGAATGTTCCAAAGCGCTCTCTAATAGGTTTCAGGTGCTGCGGGCCACAGGCCAGCCCCCCTTCCCCCCCCCCCTAACCCCCCTCCTGTGTCCCGTGTGAAAGCAGCCCTGCCTGCAACCATGCAGTGAAAGCATCGCCATTTCTCCTGTCAAGGAGACAGGTCAGACACATGAAAACGGACACCAATCATTTAGAGAGGAAATTGTCCCGTAGATTCTTACCCCCAGTTTCAGAGTCTTTGTCATTTTGACTTTCATTTAATTTGGTACCGTGTGTTATTCCTGTTGTTTGCCTGGGTGAAATGTTTCTTTAGCTTGTTTACTATACTCAGAATTATGCTACAGGCTACAAACAATTGCCATGTTCCCTTTAGATCAATAAAAAGGTGAGTGTGCAATTTCTTACAGTGGACTCTCCTTACCTGATCTCTTAACGTTGTAGATGAGGGGGAAACAGATCTGCACTTTTTCTCTCCAACTCTTCCCCTCCTCAGCTCCTCATCTTAGAAAGTTCCTCCTTGTTTCCCCTGTTCCGTTCTGTGACTGCAGCCCCCTCAGGCTCCATCGTCAACACACTCCGGAACACTGGGAGAGGAGATAGTCCTGGGCGATTCCTTTCTCATTAATGGAACTCACACAGGAACTCCCAGGATGAAAGCTGCATTACATATTACGCATTCATGTTGATATATCATTGCTAATACAGATACTCGACTCTGCTGAGGAGGAATTGTGTCGGCGTGGCGCAGATTTAGTCTGTATCATGGTTTTAATTTAGAGGATCCATTTCAGTTTCAGTTTTGTTATGAGGATAATGTGTGTACTGCATTCATCATCTGCATGGAATTGTTGAAATCTCATTTCTAATTGGCTTGAAGGGCATTCTAGAGCATGCATTGTTTCCGTTTAATGCACAGTATATCAGCACAGTATAATTCAATGGCAATAGTTAATTCTTACATGTTCTATGTTTGAGCTGCTTTTGAAAGCAAAAGTCGAATTGAAAATATTATTTGCATTGTATAATTGCAAGCTAGGACTGGTGGTTTGGTTAACTAAACTAGCAAGTCTGTTTGGTTACCAAGGCAACTACTTTGGCTATCTAGTAAACTTTCTTCCTACTTCAGTGGATGTTGAACACATTTCTACCTGCAAATGAACACATTTCTACCTGCAAATGTGTTAAATTATAGCCATGGTATAAAAGGGATAATGCAACTCTGTTGAAGGTTAGTTCCACTCCACGTGGAACACACCTTCCACGTCATTCGTTCTTTTCCATAGAACGCATAGCCCCTCGTTGATTATCCATTATTTACACGTTGAATTCTGTTACATTATCCCCGCCACAATAGATGTGCTCATCTTGTAATGCAAGACAGCAAGAGCATACAGTATAGTGATTTTGCCTTATCAACAGTAAAGTAAAGGCAAATTCTGTGCAAGATTCAGTGCTTTTTGGTTCATGAGCTTAGATTTATGGTTTTGTTAAATATTTTGTTAAAAAATATAATATAGTTGATCAGGAATTGTTTTTGTTGCCTTTGAATTTTTTATTGACACATTTATCTTTATATTAATTTATATGATTATAAAAACACAATATAGTCGACTCAGACATAGACATTTGTTATTGACACATAAAAATAAAATAAAAATCCACCTAGAGCAAGGCCGGGCATTAGTTAGTTAGACATTAGTGGTAGAATGTTCAGAGATGTTCTTCTCTGTTAATTCCTTTTGTCTTTCCATTTGTCCCATCGGCGCCTGGAGATGCCAACCTTAAGCCACTCTAGCTCTGATTAATCTTTAACATTTATAATTACTAATTAAGTTAGTAAGTTACTTTTAATGTAGTCCTCCTTCAAATGGGGAGCAGAGAGGACAACAGATCATTAGCTTCAATAATGAACGTGGATGAGACTATGATACAGAAGGTGAACAATGACAGTTATATTAAATGAGGTGGATGGAGGGTACATGGGAAACACTGTGAGGATGTAGTAGCTTCATGGATTGGGAAACTCTGGAAGACGATACTGTGGTTAAGTGGTGCCACAAAGTAGAAAGTCCAGTATAGAGTAAATAAACAATATTGAAATGAAAGGATTGTGAGAGAAAATGTGTTATTCTAGTTGGTAGACAAACTGTAAGCTGTTGTTGGTTGGGACTGCTGTTGTAATATATTCCGTGTGTCTTTTGTGCGTATACAGTGATTAAATATTGATCATAGGTGTCAAGTGTTTTGATAGATGTTACAGTTGCAGGGACTATGTTTTTGGAAAAAATCTCATCACTTTAGTCATTATCATGGTGGCTGTGCTGTGAGAGATAGTGCCCATTAAAAGAGTCATTTAATCTCCGTTTTTTTACCTTAACAACGACAATGATGCTAACCTGGCACTTCCCACAAGCCGGCCCACTTTGAGGAAGGTGCTTATGCCATAATGATTATTATCATTAAGAAGATATTAATGTGCTTAGTGCTTGTGACCCAGCTGCTCATCATGGCCTGAGCTCCCCATCGGTGGAGGGGAGAGGGGTCGCTGCCAATATGGACCCTGCACTGGGGCCACAGGGGCCACCGCCCACCTGTCTAGGGGCTCTCAGGGTCACCTAAGGTGACCAGTTTGGTTGTTAGTCGAACCTACTGTATGGCTACATTTGGTGGAAGTTATGGATTTGTGTTAGTGTGTTTATAGTACGTTTATACTGTATACTGTGTGATTAATAAAAACATCAACCAAATAATAGGTTGAAACATTTCTAAGGTCATAATGGTCATAATGACAGTTCTTAAACATCTCCCTCTTATACAATACTGGCGTACATATTCATTCTAACTCTGTTATTCTGATACGAGGGGAAATTTATGTTTTCCCTTAAGAGATTTATTCCACATAATTATACAGTGAATTTCCATGTTACTATTATCACCCACTTTCCAACAGTAGAGCAGTAATACTGCATTTTTGTGGAAATGATTTGTTTAATTTCTGACAAAATATGAAATATGACAAAAACAGGCAGTGTGACATTACCATATAAGAGCTTTCTCTTTTACTAATTTCCACAATGACAGTGAATTAACGAAGTGTGCGAACGTCATACTGTAGTTGCAGTAACCGAGGAGTAGGAGAAACATGCTCTATGTCTATGACAACTGTGAGTGGGTCATGATTTACATATCGCTGGTAGATGGGGAGGTTGGAGGACTCCTACTCTGTTAGAGTAGCTCAGTGCAGTGTGTTGTGGTCGTCACGGAGACAGTGTATGTGGAGCTAGCTGTAGGCTGTCTGGCTCGCTCTCCTTCTTTCCCAGTTTCAAATTGCTGCTTCATTAGGACTTGGAAGAGAATCCCGTGGTTAGATTTAATCAAACGAATCGCTATGGCAGACTCACACAATCAATCACAATCCTTATCCAATATGTTACATTCTGTAACTACCATGTTGGCTTGGAGAAAAGTCAATTACAACACTCTCCTCTTTCTCTTTCTGTTACTTTTCTGTGGTATTATGATTGTTTTGCTGTTATTACATTATGCATACATGTGGACTTTGCATCTAGTTTATGCAGTTTTTCATGTCATAGTTATTGTATGACACACACACACACACACTTACTTCTTGTACATTATGATATGCCCTATCTATAAGAAGCAAATGAACTGTTAATGTACATTTAGCGCTTGTATTTGTATCCCCATTAGCTGCAGCCAAGGCATTCTTCCTGAGATCCGGCCAAATTAAGGCAGTTATGCAATTTTAAAAACATTACAATACATTCACAACAGATTTCACAACACATTAAGTGTGTGCCCTCAGGCCCCTACTCTACTACCACATATCTACAACGCAAAATCCATGTGTACGCTTGTGCCACTCAATAGTGCTTCTCTGTCTCAGAGTAGTGGTGAATTCTAGGATCCGTCCAAATTTCTCTCTCCTTTTAAATTATTTGCTTTCTTAGTTTGGCTCCCTGGATGTTATATTCACCCTATAGCATCCCTTTAGCACACACATGCACACGCACACACACACACACACACACACACACACACACACACACACACACACACACACACACACACACACACACACACACACACACACACACACACACACACCGTCATTGTAAGCCGTCATTGTAAATAATAATTTGTTCTTAATTGACCTGCCTGGTAAAATAAAGGCTAAAAACACACACTCTCTCACAGACACACACACACAAACACACACACTTGGTTGGGTAGGGCCACAACTGCTGTTCTTCCTTTCTCTCACGGTGCGGTGTGGTGCAGAGCAGTGCGGTCCCAAAGTGGCTCCTCGGGCTCGGCTGCCAGTTGTTTGCCAGCGTCTCCGGGTGGAATTCATTCAAATTAAAGCGTCAGAATGAGGCCCAGGTCCCAGAATGCCGTGTCCCACTCCTTCATCAGCATTCCGCCGATGAGAGTAATTAAAGCCGAAATTAATTCTGCTGTAAGCAGAGGAGCCACAGAATAACTGATATTAGAGGCTGGATGATGAATGCTTGGCATCAAGGGAGGTCTCAGGGGATAGAAGGGGAAAATTCACAGATCTCTCTGTCTCTCTTCCTCTCTCTCTCTTTCTTTCTCTCTCCCGTCTCTCTCTGTCTTGTTCCCTTCCCCTTTCTCTCTCTTTCTATGTTTCCATCTTTCTCTGTGTTTGCCCTGTCTACTTTTCTGGCCACTCTTTTCATCTCTTTCACTGTGTTCCCTCTCTTTTTGTATTCCTTCCTCATTCTTCCCCTCTCCTTTTATCCTCGGGATCACAGTTTTGTCATGACAGGGCTCTGCTAAAGATTGCTATGCGCATACAAGCCAGAATGTGGAATTGAGATCCCATAGAGATCTCTTCATTAGGCTGCCTCTACCAGCCCAGATGAAAAATAGATGTTATGGAGAGTCATTTCCTGGTCTCTTGGCATTGTGACATGACATTGTACCCTCTTAGCATTTGTCACCTTGAATGTTAGTGTTGAGTGAAGCTGCAAATGCTGGCAGATTATAACAGGTGACGCTAAGAGCGGTAATGGAGAATGTGTACTGGTAAGGCTGTAGCCATAATGTTATCAGTAGAGACAAAATTCAGAATTTGCACTACTTCATCATGTATCTGTTCTCTTTTTTATGTCTTTTACATCTACAATCCAGGTGATGATTATTTAAAAAAATGTATGATCCAAAATGTATTTTGGTTGGTCTATTTAGGTATAGAATCGCAATGTTTATACCGTAGAAAAATACAGCCTCTTCTTGAAGATCTTATTTTCTAGGCACAGTTTGATATTGAAGCCAGACGCTTTCAAGATGATGTGATATTTTAGCCAGTATGATTCAATGATCCCCCATGCCCCCTGACACTTTATTTTTGGAATAGCCTGTCTTTAGCAAGAGCAGTCACAAGACTGAAAGACAAAAAACTACACTCATGAAATAAAAAAGACACAGATTGGACAAGGCTCAGCGTTGTCGGCTCAGCATTGTGAATGTTTTTAGAACTCTCTTCGAATCAAATGAAACTGAACAAAAGGTTAGCCCTTGTGGGGTTTATGATAATGTAATATACAATGCTGCCATGGAATTTGCCAATGCATGTCTTTGCACTGTCTGACTCAGAGGGACGAGTGAATGGTAATGAAGCTGACCTCTGCCCTCTCTCTTAGTCTGCCCCTATGGGTATAGCACTTTAAAAAGAAGATAAACAACAGATACTGTATCAGTCGTGGTTTTATGTTGTGCTCCCCTGTCTTCTTTGTAACAGCATATTGGTATATTTTGGAATATGTGAATGGATTGTGTGGCTTGTAGTGCTACTGTACTTTATATGTTACTGGTTTGTTCAAGAATATGAAGAAATATTTAATAGAAATCAGAAAAGAACCTCAACTTGAGAATTGCTGACCGCCATTAAGAATTAAAGGCCTGGTGTGGCTTGGCGGCAGGCATTGGAGACCCAGAGTGAAAGATTAGAATCCATAAGGGGGCCAAAGGCAGAGGAGATGTGACTGGGGCCCCTAGAGATTGGCTGAACCCACACACATAGATGGGTGGCGGGGGCTGGGATGGGGGAAGTTGGAATGAAGCATCACTGGCAATGCCCGGTCCTGATTAGTCTTAAAGGGGCGATGGCCCTTTTATTTATCTCGTATCTCATGGCTTCATTTTATCGTGCTGTTTTCCTTGTTAAACTGACTCTAGCTGGTGAAAAAGATCTGGCTACAGTACTGTATGTGTCATTTGTTATATGGGAAGTTTTATGGGAGTGTGCTGGTTTGTCTGTGTTTGTGAATCTCTCACTCTACGCTCTTAGAAAAAAAATGTGCTATCTAGAACCTAAAAGGGTTCTTCGGCTTTCCCCATAGGCGAACCCTTTGAATAACCATTTTTGGTTCCAAGTAAAACCCTGGAACCAAAAGGGTTCTACCTGGATCCTAAAATGGTTCTCCTATGGCACAGCTGAAGAACCCTTTTTGAATCCTTTTTTCTAAGTGTTTCTCTTTCTCTCACTCACACACACACACTCACTCTCTTTCTCTCACTCACACACACACTCACTCTCTTTCTCTCACTCACACACACACTCACTCTCTTTCTCTCACTCACACACACACTCACTCTCTTTCTCTCACTCACACACACACTCACTCTCTTTCTCTCACTCACACACACTCACTCTCTT
The DNA here is from genome assembly GCF_045679555.1 of Salvelinus alpinus. Lineage (NCBI taxonomy): Eukaryota > Metazoa > Chordata > Actinopteri > Salmoniformes > Salmonidae > Salvelinus > Salvelinus alpinus. Next base: position 29,758,847 of record NC_092115.1, on the reverse strand, counting down.
TATCTCACTCACACACACACTCACTCTCTTTCTCTCACTCACACACACACTCACTCTCTTTCTCTCACTCACACACACACTCACTCTCTTTCTCTCACTCACACACACTCACTCTCTTTCTCTCACTCACTCAAACACACACTCACTCTCTTTCTCTCACTCACTCACACACACACTCACTCTCTTTCGCTCACTCACACACACACTCACTCTCTTTCGCTCACTCACACACACTCACTCTCTTTCTCTCACTCACACACACACTCACTCTCTTTCTCCATCTCACTATTTGAAATGATGCAACTCAAAAAAAGTAATCACACAGGCATTTATCTGAATTATTTAGTGATCGTGTCTTTTTATATATCTGGGTTTTACTTATGCACCTTACTAAAAGCTTTCTCCCTAATGGTTGTTTTTAGAATGTAGGCCTACAAATATGGCCTAAAAATTTGGCCCAAAAATATGTTTACTACTGTACAGGGAATTGTTATTTATCCCTTCAAATGTTGTAGCGTTATTAACTTGCTATTTGATATAGATTCTGTATCAGTAGCAGTTGTGTCTTTGTTTGTTTACCTACTTTGTTCTATAGGCCGGTAAACAACGCTCAAGATGAAACCTTGGTATAACCATGACCTTAAACGCAATGACACGCTTTCCCATAACATTGTCCTGTCCAATAGTCCAGAACTCCCCCAAGAAACCTTACAGCAACTCATGGAGGAACAGAAAGAGAGAGCGACAGGGAAATAAATCGATTTGTTTCCTCCCTCCCTGTCTCTGCCCTGGCTGAATTACTGAAACAAGATGCTGCACTTAGGAGAAGTCTTTGGAGAGAGTGAAGAGGGAGAGAGAGAGAGGAAAAACACTTTTAGGGACATGGGTGCCATTTAGACTAGGGCTGTCTCCTCACTAAAAGCAGTGAATGATCGTCTTCCGGAGGGCCCGGCCCTCAGAGGGCCTCGGTGGTTTGGTTTAGCCTGCTGGTGTGGTTAAGTAAATACAGAACAAACAAACTCTCAGGATTGAGGTCAACCCAAGATTAAAATCGGCATCCATCCCACACCTTAAAGTATTGTATTCGAACACATTGTACTGCAAAGAGTGAGTTAAACGTCATGGGTATTCCAGTCTATTGGCCAATGTGTCCACAATGGCTATTGTTGCAGCCAGCAGCTGATCACAGTCTTTTGGGTTGATAGTCTTGTCAACTGTTTTCTCATTCAAAACAGCATAGATTGTGCAGGCTATAATGACAGTTGTACGTTTGACACCTATATTTCCTTATAAAAAGTATATTTCTGAATGAACTATGGCGCGTGTACTTTAATGTAGTCTTCTTTATTGTAAATACAGGTCAAGGGTCAGTTAGCTTCTCATAAAATTGAGTGATATGAGTAATATGGCTGCTGGATGTTGTTCTACAGCTGTATCGGACTAGTGTCAAACGGTTGTGTTGTTTAACGTCCACGGCCACACCAGCGTTTTATTGTCTGATACTGGGCGGATGAGAAAATGAATCGGGCTCGTTTGGTAGACACAACATGGCGCTTAAGGGACCCAATTCCTGTAAGTGCCATTAGGTGGAAATTGCCGTTCACATATTCCAGTGGTTTGATTAATTACTCTGTCTCTCGTGCTTCCGTAAAGGCCCAATGAAATATGGTGAGCAAATTGCATTGTGTTCCTGTATCCTGTTATGTAAAAGCAGTTTAATTATTGACACATGTTTTGCCACCTGGCAGAGGGAGAGGGGATGGTTGGACATGAATAGGAATTGTACAATAGATATTATGGGATGGGTACTCTGGATAGTCTAGAGACTTTAAGGCCTAGTGTTTTGATTATCTGTGTCATATTTTGTGTCACTGTCTGTCTGTCTCATCCTTTTGGTTCTTGTTCTGAATATACAAGGTAAAGAGTGTGAATGAAACGATGGTCAGGTTTGGGGCCTCTGTAATTCCAATTGAACTGAATTTGAATTGACCACACCCCACAGGAAGCAGAATTTGAATTGGATTGGAATTAAAGTAAGTATCATTTTATTCAATGAAATCCAATGAAATTGTATTTGATACATCAATCTACAAATGTTTAATTTGGTGACCAATACTATGTACATTACATACATAGTTTAAATGTTTTACATATACCAAGTCTACAAAACATTAAGAACATAAATATTAAAGAAAATACATGTCCCAGAATGCATCAAACACTCCAGAATGGAAGGGAACAACCTAATCTCATGACCAAAAAATATATAAAAATAGTTTTTACATATTTGAGTTGTAATCAAACTAATATTTGAAATGGTATCTGTATTCTTTGAGGTAATAAATAACAGATGCTTTTGGTAAAAGATGTATCAAAATAATTTAACATTCATGTTCAGATATGACCTCATTGTTTTAGCAACTACGGTGGTTCAATGCGGCAATAAATCAGCACAATCACATTTTTGGTTGTTAAAATTGCCAATGTCTTGGAGCTAGAATTGTTGTTATGTATACTGTGCTAATGCAAACCAGGTATTTTTGGTAAGTGCGTGGAGGCCGCCATCTTTATGCACCTACGCTATTGATTTACTTCCTTTAATTCAAATTCAGTCAATATTCTGCTTCCTGCGGGCTGTGTCCAATTCAAATTTGAATTTCAATCCATGGGTTGCATTGAATTAAATTCAGAAATTCCAAATTGACCCCTACCCTGATGGATATGTCACTCCAGTGAGTGAAGTATTTTGAAGAGGGGATTGTAGTTTGAACCCAATTTGTTGACACACAGCAGTGCAGATTTTTTGACTGTTGTGGTCTGATAAATATGTAGTTAAGGAGATATTTTCTGAAGGCTTTACTCGCTCCTGGGTGGTTTAAAATATTATTTGAAGCTTTGTGTGATATCTTAAGGAAGCTCTTTTTGACCAGAGAGCCCGGCTTAGGCGTTCAGCTGCTCTCTTTGACTGGGGAGGAGATTGTGTACAGAGCCAAGCCGTAAATCCTTGCTTTTCTGTCAACTGTCACTTTCTAAAACCCACACATCAATGTTTATTTTTTCACTCTCTCTTTTTAGTATTTCTTTCCTTCTAATGTTGTGTGTTATGAGCATAGCACCCCCTTCTGCTAGGGAAACTAAATAGCATGAATCAGTCACAATACTACACTCTATGTATTCAGTATTCTGCACTCTACAGTCTCTATTCTACAGTGTATGCAAAGACAGCTATACTTTCAGAAACCCCTCTTATGGCCATACTGAGTCTCACTCCCCTTCTCACGTGTCCCTGAGCTCTATATGAACAGCAGGTGATGCTCGGTCCCTTGTCGCTCCCTCCTGTTCTGTTTGCCCCAAATGATCCCATCCGATCTGGCCCCTGTTCCCCTAACTGATCTAGTTGACTGGGCTGGTTAAGTTAGGTAGGCAGTCCCTCCCCTCCATCCCTCAGTCCCTCCATCCCATCCTCCCTCCCAATATGCACTTGGACCAAGGCTCAGGCTGCACCTTTTGTGTTCCACAGGGATAAGGGGGCCAGATGGAGGAATTTGATTAACCAGCAGTGGAGGACCAAATGTTCAATTGGATACAGAACCAGTTGGAGGGAGGGCTAGATGGATGGAGGGATAGAGGGAGGGGGCTATAGAGAGGGAGAATTGTAAAATGGCTGGTGGTAGTGCTGAGCGCCGGCCAACACTTTCCAAAGGGGAGCCGAAACCGGCACTGAGGTGTAGTAATGCAGAAGCCCTTTTCCAAGTACCAGCTGGGCCTTTTAGGAGCCTCTATCCCCACAGCAGACACTCAGCAGCCTCCGAGCAGCTTGACTTTACCATATGTGGAACTTTTTTTATGCTCCACCTGGTTTCCCCGGGGGACCTGTGCCGCTGGGATGCTGGAGGCAGGTGAATTGTTCTTAATGCAAGGCACTGAATCACTGGGCCAACAACACGAGGGAGAAGGGAGGGGGAAGCCCCTAGGGAGAGGAAATGGATCTGCAGAAAGAAAGACTGGCGCAGACTGGCGTGACCTTGGAACCGGGCGCCCGCCATCCCACTCGCCCGCCTGCAGAACAGAAACGGGGAGGCGTGATGTGTCATTGTGCCTTCCACTCTAGATCTGCACACTGCTGCCACTTTAGTAATATCTACAGTTGACACATTTTTTTTATGTAACAGTGGGTATAATTTTTCTAAGTGCTTTTTAAAATGGAACTTAATCCATTTGTAAACTAGCTGTGCCTGTCTTTCTCCTGTTCCATTTAGCTAGCTCCCCCTCCTCTGCTCTGCCACTGGTCGATGCAGAGCCATTTCTCTTTCTCTCTCTTTTTGTCTTTTCTCCCTCTCCCCTCCACATATTTCATCCTGGTTAGCATTTTAGCATGACTACTGTTAGTTCAGTGTTATTTGTAGTGAATTGAAATAAATAGAATCAACTCAGTACTTGTACCACAATTTGTTCAAACATTGGAATGTTCCAGTGGAGGCTCCTCGGAGGACCATCCTCCTCAGTGAATTTCATTTTTGTTTTGTTTTTGTGAAACATATTTTTTAGATGAAACTATACTAAACATGTTGTCCACCCAATCAAAGGATCAGAGAATTAATATTGTACTGAACGCATATGCTACAGCCAGCTAGCACTGCAGTGCATAAAAGGTGGTGAGTAGTTGACTCAAAGAGAGAAAGACAATAGTTGAACAGTTTTGAACAAATTAATTTCTTAAAAAATGAAGGAGAAGCAAGAGAGATAGAGAGATAGCTATACATATATATATATTACTTTCATTTACTTAGCTAGCTAATGCAGCTAGCTAGTTTAGCCTACTCAAACACCTGGCTCAAACAGAGAGGGATGCTATGTTACCTAGCTGGCCTTGGCTAGCCAACACTGGAACTCTTCCAAGTCAAGTTAAGCGTTTGTTTTTATTAATTTATTGCCACCGGGTCCACCGGTGTAACTGCCAAACTGCTTGCTAACTGCAAATTGTACTGCATGATTGTAGTACAAGTTTACTAAAGTTTACTAATGCAAGTTTACTAATTACTAATGCGAGTTTACTAATGCGTTAGTTCTAGAAGCTATGTTGACGTTGACTTGACGTTAGCTAATATGGTGACAACGAAGTAGGCTCTGTGTAGAGGTTAGCGGTTATGATATGAAGGTTTGTCTTGGAAAGGTTTTTTCGCCAGGTCACAGACAACTGATGTGTTGTACACTGAAGTCAACAATGAAGGGAAAAGGTGAGAGGAGGAGAGCGCACATATGCGAGAAGGAATTATACAACGATCTGGCTTGTTAACTGTGTTTGTGATTAAGCGTGTATTCATTCCGCCAATTCTGTTGAAAAACATTTCTTAAACGGAAGCAAACGAAAGGGGATAAACATACCCGAATTTGTCCAATAGAAACTCTTGTTTGCAACTGTTGAACTAATGATTACACCCTAGATCAGCTAGATGCAGGCAAGACTTTGCAAGGCGGTATTGAATGTGTCAATGTCTGTCACAATGATAACTCAAGTGTCTCTAGACCTGTGCACCTACGTTGTAAACTTTCATTCATAGGCTATGTTGTAGCAACCTCATGTTGGGTATAGGGGAAATTCAAGTATAATGTAGTAAGTAGCCTGAACCTATCGATGTTAAATTAAGCTGGGTGAATGGAATATGAATTACAGTCAAACCAATATGCTGTAAGAGAAATATGGCCTTGCTCATAAAAAAAATGATCGTCCTCCCTTAAACGGCACCTACCACCACTGGAATGTTCTGTATGGTAATAGTTATGCATTTGGAGATGTACAGTACCAATGTCAGGAACAAACTAGCTCTAGCCTAGCCAGGGGTTTTATGGACTCTGGTCTGAGATTAGGGAGGATCTCTGTGAAGTTAGGTTAGGCGAGGCCGGTTTTACGTTTTAGGCAGGACAGCGGGATACAGGACAGCCAGTCGGTCACTCTCCTGCCTGCACCTGTCTCACGGCGGCGAGGGGCTGACAGAGAGCCAGAGGTTAGGGAGGTCAGGGTTCACCACTGGGGGCTGTCAAGGTCAGGAGGTCTATCACTCTCTAAAGGGGTTCTGAACCCATCACTCAGGCCCTACTATACACTGTACACTATACACTAGCAGGCCCCAGTGTGCTGTGCTTTACTTTTTCTTCCCCTTCTTTATTAATCATTCCAAATGGCTTGGACGGGCTAAAACTCTGACAGACAGACAGCAGCGAGAGAAACTGTAGCTAGCTAACTGTGGGGTGTGTGTGGAGGCTCTAAGCTGTCAGCTGGAGATTTCACTTTGAAAAGCTGCCTGTTTCTTTTCCCCTTTCTCCTCGCTGTCCTTTCCACCAATCAGGGCAGCCGCCAGAGTCCAGGCACCCAGAGAAGCTGCCCTCTGACCCCACTAGCAGTTGTTGGTTTGTTTTGTTTGGGGGTTTTAGTGAAGGGACAGGGGAGGGGAGGGCTGCCTTTTGACAGGTCAGACAGCAGAAACTTGAAGGAGGTCTTTAACAGAGAGAGAGAAACAGCCAGGCATAGAGGGAGAGAGAAACAGCCAGGCATAGAGGGAGAGAGAAACAGCCAGGCATAGAGGGAGAGAGAAACAGCCAGGCATATAGGGAGAGAGAGACATCCAGGCATAGAGTGAGAGAGAAACAGCCAGGCATAGAGGGAGAGAGAAACAGCCAGGCATAGAGGGAGAGAGAGACAGCCAGGCATAGAGAGAGAGAGAAACAGCCAGGCATAGAGAGAGAGAGAGACAGCCAGGCATAGAGAGAGAGAGAAACAGCCAGGCATAGAGGGAGAGAGAGACAGCCAGGCATAGAGAGAGAGAGAAACAGCCAGGCATAGAGGGAGAGAGAAACATCCAGGCATAGAGAGAGAGAGAAACAGCCAGGCATAGAGGGAGAGAGAAACAGCCAGGCATAGAGGGAGAGAGAGACAGCCAGGCATAGAGAGAGAGAGAGAAACAGCCAGGCATAGAGGGAGAGAGAAACAGCCAGGCATAGAGAGAGAGAGAAACAGCCAGGCATAGAGGGAGAGAGAGACATCCAGGCATAGAGAGAGAGAGAAACAGACAGGCATAGAGGGAGAGAGAAACAGCCAGGCATAGAGAGAGAGAGAAACAGCCAGGCATAGAGGGAGAGAGAGACATCCAGGCATAGGGGAGAGAGAAACAGCCAGGCATAGAGGGAGAGAGAGACATCCAGGCATAGAGAGAGAGAGAAACAGCCAGGCATAGAGGGAGAGAGAAACATCCAGGCATAGAGAGAGAGAGAAACAGCCAGGCATAGAGGGAGAGAGAGACATCCAGGCATAGAGAGAGAGAAACAGCCAGGCATAGAGAGAGAGAGAAACAGCCAGGCATAGAGGGAGAGAGAAACAGCCTAGCATAGAGAGAGAGAGACATCCAGGCATAGAGAGAGAGAGAAACATCCAGGCATAGAGAGAGAGAGAGACATCCAGGCATAGAGGGAGAGAGAAACAGCCAGGCATAGAGAGAGAGAGAGACATCCAGGCATAGAGAGAGAGAGAGAGAGAGAGAGAAACAGCCTAGCATAGAGAGAGAGAGAAACAGCCAGGCATAGAGAGAGAGAGAGAAACAGCCAGGCATAGAGAGAGAGAGAGACATCCAGGCATAGAGGGAGAGAGAAACAGCCAGGCATAGAGAGAGAGAGAAACAGCCAGACATAGAGAGAGAGAGAGACATCCAGGCATAGAGAGAGAGAGAGACATCCAGGCATATAGAGAGAGAGAGACATCCAGGCATAGATGGAGAGAGAAACAGCCAGGCATAGAGAGAGAGAGAAACATCCAGGCATAGAGAGAGAGCGAGAGAGAGAGAGAGACATCCAGGCATAGAGGGAGAGAGAAACAGCCAGGCATAGAGCGAGAGAGAAACAGCCAGGCATAGAGAGAGAGAGAAACAGCCAGGCATAGAGGGAGAGAGAGACATCCAGGCATAGAGAGAGAGAGAGACATCCAGGCATAGAGGGAGAGAGAGACATCCAGGCATAGAGGGAGAGAGAGACATCCAGGCATAGAGGGAGAGAGAGACATCCAGGCATAGAGAGAGAGAGAGACATCCAGGCATAGAGGGAGAGAGAGACATCCAGGCATAGAGGGAGAGAGAGACATCCAGGCATAGAGGGAGAGAGAGACATCCAGGCATAGAGGGAGAGAGAGACATCCAGGCATAGAGGGAGAGAGAGACATCCAGGCATAGAGGGAGAGAGAGACATCCAGGCATAGAGGGAGAGAGAGACATCCAGGCATAGAGAGAGAGAGAAACATCCAGGCATAGAGAGAGAGAGAGACATCCAGGCATAGAGGGAGAGAGAGACATCCAGGCATAGAGGGAGAGAGAGAAACAGCCAGGCATAGAGGGAGAGAGAGACATCCAGGCATAGAGGGAGAGAGAGACATCCAGGCATAGAGGGAGAGAGAGACATCCAGGCATAGAGAGAGAGAGAGACATCCAGGCATAGAGAGAGAGAGAGACATCCAGGCATAGAGGGAGAGAGAGACATCCAGGCATAGAGAGAGAGAGAAACAGCCAGGCATAGAGAGAGAGAGAAACAGCCAGGCATAGAGAGAGAGAGAGACATCCAGGCATAGAGGGAGAGAGAAACAGCCAGGCATAGAGAGAGAGAGACATCCAGGCATAGAGAGAGAGAGAGACATCCAGGCATAGAGAGAGAGAGAGACATCCAGGCATAGAGAGAGAGAGAAACAGCCAGGCATAGAGGGAGAGAGAGAGAGACATCCAGGCATAGAGGGAGAGAGAAACAGCCAGGCATAGAGAGAGAGAGAGAGAGAGAGAGAGACATCCAGGCATAGAGGGAGAGAGAAACAGCCAGGCATAGAGCGAGAGAGAAACAGCCAGGCATAGAGAGAGAGAGAAACAGCCAGGCATAGAGGGAGAGAGAGACATCCAGGCATAGAGGGAGAGAGAAACAGCCAGGCATAGAGCGAGAGAGAAACAGCCAGGCATAGAGAGAGAGAGAAACAGCCAGGCATAGAGGGAGAGAGAGACATCCAGGCATAGAGAGAGAGAGAGACATCCAGGCATAGAGGGAGAGAGAGACATCCAGGCATAGAGGGAGAGAGAGACATCCAGGCATAGAGGGAGAGAGAGACATCCAGGCATAGAGAGAGAGAGAGACATCCAGGCATAGAGGGAGAGAGAGACAGCCAGGCATAGAGGGAGAGAGAGACAGCCAGGCATAGAGAGAGAGAGAGACAAAAAAAACAAATATAATGATATTCCAAAAAAGGTCCGGAAATAAGGATGACAAATATAAATTCTATTTGGACACAGTTCTATTAGAACACACCAAAAACTACACATATCTAGGACTAAATATCAGCAATACAGGTAGCTTTCACATGGCTGTGAATGAGCTGAGAGACAAAGCAAGAAGAGCATTCTATGCCATTAAAAGGAACATCAAAATTGAAATTCCAATTAGAATCTGGCTCAAAATGTTTCAATCAGTTATAGAACCAATTGCTCTATATGGCAGTGAAGTATGGGGTCCACTCTCTAATAATGAATTTACTAAATGGGACAAACATCCAATTGAAGTATTGCATGCAGAGTTTTGCAAGACTGTATTGCAAGTACAAAGAAAAACTCCAAATAACGCATGTAGGGCAGAATTGGGACAATATCCCCTCCTCATTCGAATAGAAAAAAGAGCCATCAAATTTTACAACCATCTAAAAACAAGTGACCCTAAAACATTCCATCACACAGCTCTACAATGTCAAGAGATGAAACCAGAGAAGAGTCCCCTCAGCCAGCTGGTTCTGAGGCTCAGTTCACCAACCCAAACCAACCCCATAGAGCCTCGGGACAGCCCTCAGAAAATCTGGCCCAACCAAATCATCACAAAACAAAAAGAAAAATATATAACCTATTGGAAAGACACCACAAAAAATCAAAGTAAACTTCAATGCTATTTGGCTCTAAACAGACAGTACATGGTGGCAGACTATCTGACCACTGTGACTGATAGAAAACTGAGGAAAACATTGACTAGGTACAGACTCAGTGAGCACAGTCTGGCTATAGAGACCGGTCGTCACAGACAAACCTGGCTGCCCAGGGAGGACAGGCTGTGCTCACTCTGCTCCAGGGGAGAGGTAGAGACAGAAGTGCATTTCCTACTACACTGTGACAAATACTCAGACCTAAGAGCATATTTCTTTCCCAAAATTATAATTCAATACAAAGAATTTGAAACTATAAAAGATGAAGAAAAATTCAAATATTTGTTGGGTGAAAAGCCAAAATGTGCAGTTTTGGCAGCCAAATATGTGTCCTCCTGCCACAGCCTGAGGGACAGCCAGTGAAAAATGCAAAGTAATGTTGATAATATTTCCCATTTAGCTTAGTTTTGTTTTGTCTTTCGTACCAGGTCATGTGTCTTCTCAGTCATGTTGACACTGGTCTACTACTGTTGCTTTAATGTATTGTTGTTCTGATTAATATTGTTGTTGTAGCTGTTATTAATGGTAATCCCATGTCCACTACTACTATTATTATTACTGTTAGTCCCACCATTTATTTATATATAAATATATATATATTTTGTGTATATATATACATATATATTTTATTTAAATTTTTCGATATGTATACTTTGACAATGTAAGTAATAATAACTTGCCATGTCAATAAAGTCAATTGAATTGAATTGAATTGAATTGAGAGAGACAGCCAGGCATAGAGAGAGAGAGAGACATCCAGGCATAGAGGGAGAGAGAGAGACAGCCAGGGAAGGAGAGGAAGAGTCCGTGAGTTGGTTTCAGCAGCAGCACAAACAAGGCTCTAGCTACCCCTCATCTTTCCTTGCCTTTGTTTCAGCTCCAGTGTTGACAGTCTGATTACTGCAAAGAAAAGAGAGGAAAGCTGTCTCAATTAATACACTCCCACTCACTAAGATGTGGAAAATGTTTTTGGGCGAAAAGCGGGACCATTCATGCAAAGTCCATTCCATCAGCAGACGGACATTCCTTGATACCCCTGTTTGCGCAGCTGTGCCCTACAATTAAATTACACCTCAACCCTCTCTTTGCATGTTCACCCCCCCCCCCCCCCCCCACCCCACCCGTTCCCCTATACCTCCTCTGATCAAGCTGGGAGCCTGGTTGTAGGGGATCCCAGTTGCCGGGGATAAGGGGAGAGGTGAGGAGGCTAGAGGGGTGCACATAACCTGTGGCTCCCCCTACTGGAAGTCGTAATTGGGGCAAGGCCGTGAAGCCTCCATGGGTCAGAGGAGGGGCCTGTCATGTAAGGGATGTATGGCTTTGAGGCGTGTCCCTGGAGACGGAGCAACTAACCGTCACGCCGTAGAGTGAGCTCTGACAGGCCGTGGGGGACAGGGCCGCCGGTCGGATCGAGCCTGTCAGCTGTTCCAGCAGCTAGCGCCCGCTGTTCTGCTCCGAGTATAGCTGAACCCCACCCATCGAGGAGCCCCCACCAGGACTGTATTAGGCTTTTAGGGTTTTCTTCTCTGCACATTTTTAGTTTTGGGGCGGGGAGGGCTGGGCTTCTATGTGTGTGTGTGTGTGTGTGTGTGTGTGTGTTTGTGTGTGTGTGTGTGTGCGTGCACGTGTAAGTGTGAGCATGTCTAAGTGTCTTAGTGTGTGTGTGTGTGCGAGACGGTGTTGAGGGGTATAATTGGGAGCACAGAGGGAGCTTCATCTCTCCATCTTATGATTTAGAGGTGAAGACAAGAGCCCGCGGGGGCCCCCTGTCAGAGCTTTTGGGCGCGCTCGGCACAGACTTCAATAAAAACACACAGAAAGAATTCCCCTACAGGGGCGCCTGGCTGAATTGCTGACGCCGATGTAAAAGATTCCGTTTTCAGTGAATCATTTAGTGCGCGACCCTGCTTGCCTTCGCTACACAACGTGACAACGTCAGGAAGCAGCTCCCTCCCCCCATCCTATCCTCCTTTAAACACAACAAACCCAAAGAATACAAAATGATATTCTCACATACTATTTCACTCATCGATCTCCTCCAGTTCCTGCTCTCACTCCTTCACCCTCCTCCTACTTTTGCTCTCTCTCTCTCTCGCTCTCTCTCTCTCTCTCTCTCTCTCTCTCTCTCTCTCTCTCTCTCTCTCTCTCTCTCTCTCTCTCTCTCTCGCTCTCTCACTCTCTCACTCTCTCTCTCTCGCTCTCTCGCTCTCTCTCTCTCTCTCTCTCTCTCTCTCTCTCTCTCTCTCTCTCTCGCTCTCTCTCTCTCTCGCTCTCTCTCTCTCTCTCTCTCTCTCTCTCTCTCTCTCGCTCTCTCTCTCTCTCGCTCTCTCTCGCTGTCTCTCTTTTGCTATCTCTCTCTCTCTCTCCCTTTCTTCCTGTCATTACAAATGTCAAGTGTAGTCAGAGGGGTGTATGTTGTTTCTTCGGGTAACCACAGCTTGCCCGGTCGCCTGTACGGTGCAATGGGACTAGGCTGTCGCAGAAGCACCACATCACATCGGAGCCACGTCATCAGACATGTTCTGAGAAAGTAACAGAAATGTTTCAAAGTGTTGTCACAATCTCACAGGCGCCTGCTGTTGGCGTGCACCAGAGGGAGATGGCGCCTTCTCATCCCTTTTTGTCTCTCTCCTCCCTATTGTTGTTTTTCTCAACTCTGTTTCTCTGTTTGATTGTTAGCACTGTTATTTAGTGTGGTGCAGCATCGCAGCATGCTGGTTTTTTTTTCTCTCGAGGAAGTATTCTTTTTGTGGGTTTTGACAGATGGGTGGTCGGTTCTCGGTTGGTGTTGTAGTCGGAGTTAAAATTAGACGAGTTGCCTTTTTTTGTGTGACTTAGAGAGCTGTCATCTTCCTAGAAGCTGTGCCGAGCCTGTCAATCAGACACAGAGTGTTTTAATCTTCTTTGTCCCACGTCAGGAGGTGGTGACGGGTAGACCGAGGATTCACTCCCCTGGACAATACCATTCTGCCACATGCTCATGCACTCTGATGTCACATGTAGCAACCAGTTAAGAAACATGAAAAGTTTCCTCCTCGACTTAAACCCGCCACAAGTCAATGGGGGAATCAAGCAATGGCTGCCAGTGAGTTTTGAAGATATATCAGACATGTCAGAAGTCTGTTTGAAAGTGTTTTGTGATCTTGTCAGAGATATGGTACGTCTTCTGACAGCTGGAAGGAGATTGGCAACATAACAGCAGTCAGATTGTCACAGTAAAAAAACAAAACCCAGCTGATTCTAATTCTAAATCCTCGACTTCATAGCAGGGTAATGAACAAGGGTTCCCTTCCTGTATGTGATAACAATGGTGTTTTGTAATTCTATAGCCTTTCTAATAATACTCCAATGAATAGAACACTAGGAAGAGAACCTTTGTCAACCAAAGCAGGCTAGATAGTATATGATATTTCACAGAATGCTGTGTTAGCCAGTAGAGTATGTTTATAGGGAATCTATTACTAGAGAATGAAAGGAGATCAGCTTTTCCCCCAAGCGGAGTTACAGTAGCAAGTAGACTATCTGACTGAGACAAACCAGAGAGCAGATTCATCTTGACCCTGTGTACAGTATGATTGGCTAGTAGCTTTATAGAGGGCTGTGTCTCTCTTCTCCTCCAACCCCCAGTGTCCCCAGACTGAGCACTCTCCCTGAAGACCTCTCCTGAGATCTGACTCTTGTTTTCGAGGAGCATCCTCTGACAGTCTTAATTGACAAGTGGTCTCTCACCAAGGCCATGGAGAAATTCACTCTCTCTTTTGCTCTCTCTTTTGCTCTCTCTCTCTCTCTCTCTCTCTCTCTCTCTCTCTCTCTCTCTCTCTCTCTCTCTCTCTCTCTCTCTCTCTCTCTCTCTCTCTCTCTCTCTTTCTCTTATTCTCTCTGAAAATACTACTCTGGGCATGTCTGGGATAAGTGCATTTTTCTCTCCTTTCCTCCTTTACTCCTTTCTCTCCTCTCATCTCAGGTCCATCCAAGGCTGTGTTGTGTTTACTGAGAGGAACTAAATGGAGCCGTCAGAGAACAGCGAACACAGAGCAGAGCTGGGGAGAACAGACTGGGGAGCAGGGTTGGGAAGCAGGGGATGAGGAGCAAGCATGAGGAGAATTGGGGCTGAGGAGGTTGGATGAGGAGCGGACTGAGCTAGGGATGAGGAGCGGACTGGGCTGGGGATGAGGAGCAGGGCTGAGGAGTAGTGCTGAGGGGCTTGGACAAGGAGCAGATCTGAAGAGAGTGGCTGGGGAGTATAGATGAGGAGGGTCTCATGGCTCCCCTGGGCTCCTCCTGATGGGTGGAAATGGCAATAGTGCAGCTTTTGTACAAGTAATATGTTGAAAAAGGGTGGTATGAAAGTGTATTTCTAAAAACCAAAAAGGAAATATTCAAATGGGTTATACTGCTCTGTGTCATATATAATGCATGATAATAGGCATGCTTTTCATTGACATCTTCAAAATGGATGTGCTGTATGTTCGTCTCAAAGGCACAATTGAGCGTTACACAAAAGCACTTACAGGAAGAAAAAAAAAATTGGACAAACCCCCGAGCAATTAGTCCACCGCCTCCTCTCTTTCTTTGTCCACCTCGCCATTGTCCTCTTTCTAAAAGTCACTCCTCCTACCTCCACTTTCCACATCCTTTTCCCTCCGAGATCATACAAGGTTTCTGAGCTGAACCCACAGTTGGTTTAAGTGTAATGAAATGTATGTCATGTCTGTGGCTCTGAGGCTTTCGCTGCCCCCCCCCCCCCCCCACCCCCCGCCCCTCACCTCACCCCTGGCCCTGTGAAAGCCATGGGTCTGTTCTGACAGGAATGCCTGTGTGGCTTCCTCTGCAGTGATCTTTACCCCCTCCGGGTCCTGTCCGACTATTTCAGGACGTCCCTGTGATTTGAGAGTGGACTCAACCGTCCACGCATGCTTCAGAGAATCGACAGAGGAGGAGAAAAAATAGACAGAGATGGGATGGGGTTGGAGGGATGGAATATTTTGACAGCTAGACTAGCAGGCCTCTGGGAAATCCTACTCTGATGCCTGACTGGAGAGAAAAAACCGAGGCAGGCTCTGATTTAATAATGTTTATTAATGTGTTGAACCTCCACGTACGGAGCAATGCTATGGTGCACTGGCGCTATTCTTGGGGCTATGAAATCTAGTAGGCACCCTTTTATTTGTTGGATTAGTGAATCATTTTCTTGTGTGTCCTTTTCCATCCTTTCATTTGATGTCGATGGGTTCAGATAATGGAAACTATGGCAATGGAAGTCAGGTGCAGTCAGTGGCTGCAGATGAGAGCAGAGGCACACACGCTGAGCCGTGTCCCAGATGATGCACATTTGAATTTGAACATATATTGACTCAATTCCTGGTATCTGTTTATTTATCACATATTCAATCTTTATGTAGATTAGTGAGAATATAAATCATGCGTGGAGCGCTTTCCTTCAATGGCTTGGCACGTTTGTGTGTGTGTCTCTGTGTTTGCTTTTATGGGTATGTGTGTGTGTGTGTGTGTGTGTGTGTGTGTGTGTGTGTGTGTGTGTGTGTGTGTGTGTGTGTGTGTGTGTGTGTGTGTGTGTGTGTGTGTGTGTGTGTGTGTGTGTGTGTGTGTGTGTGTGTGTGTGTGTGTGTGTGTGTGTGCATAAGTGTGTCTGTGTGATCTTATGGGTATGTGAGTGTGCGTCTGTGTGTTATTGCCACTCCGAGAGAGTGTGCGTGTCCACTATATTAGACACGGGGCGTCGACGGGGGTACCCCAGCGTGTGTGTGCCTGGGCTCTGTTCAGAGCTCTCGGCGCCAGCAGGGTGCGCCATTCCAATTTACCCATCAGCCACGAAGGGAGGGGGTAAGAGCACGGGGCATCGCTGTCAGAGATTTCACATTGGAGGGAGGAGATTACCAGTCAGGGGACCCCTGTGAGGAGGTGATGAGGGAGGGAGGCTGCAGGGGCGTAGCATGGGGGACAGAGGCCTGGGAGGGGGGAGGAGGGGGGAGACTCGTCTCAGCGCCACCCTGGAGTCAGTGGACTTTTTGGGAGGGGGGAGAAGGGGGAGAAGGGGGAAGAGGGAGCCAGTGGGCTTTCTTTTTTTATGGGGTGGCTGGGGAGCGTAGAGAGAGTAGCTGCCATGCCAAGCAGCACATCTGCCTGACACCAGGCACCAGGCACAGTGATGACAAGGTGGATGCTAGTCAGGGACTGTACATCCTCATCCACATCTCTGGATGTTGTGGTGTTGGCTTGATTCTGGTGAACTGCTGTGGTGGATGTCGTGTTTCTCTTTCAACCCAAAATGTGTGACTTAACTGTTTTCCTCTCTCTCCCTTTCTATCTCTCTCTCCCTCTCTCCCATATCTCTCCCTCTTTTGTTCTCAATTGCACTTGGCCTTGTAGGCTATTAGATCATATTTAAACTCTCAGACTGAGTCCACTGTGGTTCTATATTTGAGTGTCCGCCAACCAACCCAGCCATTCTGTAGCAGTTCAGCCCCAGAGGTTCCACGGTCTGTTGGGGAGACGGGACGTTCCAAACAGCATAACTCCCTCTCTCTTTACACCCTCTCTGCTCCCATTACTTCATTATATCCAGGTGTTTTCCTCTCAGGTTCTTTCTCTTGATGGAAGGAAAATGTAACTGTGAATACATAAGGCAAGATCGAAGGGGAGAGGAAAGAAGTAGGAAGTAGCTGAATATGCTGTGTGAAGCAAATTATGGCCCCATGTAGATTCATCAGTCCTCCCGGCTGGATTAAGGGAGGGCCTTTCTAATGAAGTTCGCCCCGTCAAAATGAAGGGACTAATTCTGATTTAGCTGAGGTAATGAACTTCCCCTCTCCTAGTGAGAACAGCACCATGGGGCGAGAGAGAGAGGGAGCAAGGGAGAGAGAGAGAAAGACAGGACAGGAGAGAGAATAGACTAGACTAGGGACAGATTAGGTAGCGAGAGAGTATGTCTCTCACAGAGCAAGAAAAAAAATGATTATGCAAAACGTCTGTCTCGTATTTGCTGAGATGTATTAAATTTCCAGCGCAGGCGCCTGTGTTATATAAAATGATGCTAATGTCTGGCGGACCCGCTGCGAACGGTGGCTTGCTGGTCCCGAGCATGCGTGGCTGGCCGCTACATGGAGCGTGCTCAGTGGGACTCGCTTTTTCTATTACGGAAAACCTCTAGACACCTGATGATGAATTCTCTCTCACCAAATGTTCCCCTCTCTTTTTTGTGTGGAAAATATGAGCGTTTTTCTAAATGACTTTGGAGAGCCCGGCGTGGTGCTCGGTGCTCTGTGGTCTGCGCCAAGCACAGGGGTAGAGGGGGGTGTGGGGGGTGTAGAGGAGAGAGGAGGGGATGGGGGGGTGGTCCCTCTGCAGCAGGCTAAGGGGGTCAATTAAGGAGAGCACTGATAATTATAAGCTGGCAGAAACGCAGGGGCTGGCTAATTGTACAGTGCTCCATGCCGCGAGCCCAGCCAAGGGGCCTCTCTCCATTTCGCCAGCCCCTCTCTCCAGTCCTCTCTCCTCTCCCGTTCCTTTGTGTGGATGGGCCGCATATGACCCCATAGAGCCACACGCCCCTCAGCCTGCACAACGCTGCTGCCACAATGAGGCGAGGGAAGAAAGGCTCTTGCATGTCTGTCGTAGTTAACTTTTTACATTCAGGTCACTCACTCTTTTCATGGGTAGAAAGAGAGATTCTTGTTAGATTCATCCCCCCTCTCCCTCCCTTGCTTGCTCTTCTTTGCCTGTTTGTATGATTTGCTTCTGTGTTTTTCTCTCTTCAGAGTCAGAGTCGTGTTATGCTGTGACGCAGGGCTATAGTCCATTTGACCTTTATTTTCTCCTAAAAAGAAAAAGGCCCAGCAGTTTAGAATAGGGCCTGGATGAAGTAAAAGAGAGCAGTTGACTGCAGAATGGTGTTTGTGGGGCTGCAGGGGGTCTAGTGCTCCACTGCCATCCATCTCAGCAGCTAGCCTGCACTGTTTGTCCCCGACAGACCTCCATACCTAGCCTCAAGCTGCAGTGCCTACACATAATTCGTTAACAAGTCTTCTGCTCTGCTCTCCCTTTTGTTGTGGTGGTTTTTTGTGTGTGTTTGCTGCAGCCTCAATGACCTACCAACTATTCATTTGTCCAAGTTATGACATGTGTCTTTCTTGCATTAGGAATGATGGCGAAACTGTAGCTATTTAGCAACAAAGTAGATTGTATAGCCCCTAAGTAGCGTGTAAACTCCAGCTCTTTTTCTCTGGTGTAGTACAGACTAACCTACAGCAGCATCCTTAACTTCAGCTGAATACTGATTAGCTAGAGAGAAAATGCCACATGTCTAATGTCTTCTGACGATTGATTGATTATAGCATGTCTTTGTATGCATTGTAGTAGTCTGTGCATAACCTGTGCATTACCCGTTACCAGGCTATACCTTTGCTACCGTGTCTTCAGACGTTACGCATCTTTATCTCGACGCCAAACCCCTGTCAGTTTGGCAAGTCAGTATGTGCCTGGACCCAGCCACTGCGACCGCCATTGGGATGGTACGAGGCATTTAATGTAGGTGGCGTAGATAGAGAGGAAGTGCAGACGAGCTGTGCTCTGTTTAGCACCTACAACGTGCACTGTGCACTGCACACTGCCGTGCGTTCAGGTTCAGTTTCAGCCTGCATCAGACCTGACACTCTCCCAGAGACTGTGTCCCAAATGGCACCCTATTCCCTTCATAGGGCACTACTTTTAACCAGAGCGATATGGGCCCTGGTTTAAAAGTAGGGCACTATAAAGAGAATAGAGGTGCCATTTGGGACACAGACTTGTATCCCCCCTGAAGCCCCCACCCCAATCTCCCCCACTGACATGTCACACCCGACAATCTCACCCCTTGGTTCGGTTCCCTCTGGAGGGTTGGAATAAACGTCACACAGAAATGGCATGAACTTGGGAACCTGACATGAGGTCTGTTTGTCTGCCTGTCTGTGACACCTTGGTTCTCTCTCCTTGTTCTCTCCTCGCAATCTTCCAGATTCCATTATTCTCTCTTTTGTCATGAGTGGGTACTCTTCTCCCCGCTACACATCTCTCCTATATTATTCTTGTTTCCCTCATATATCTGGTATAAAGGTCATTTTATCAGTCCTAACGAGGTAATTAGCTAGCATTTGACCATATTAGGTCATCGTTATCATCATACTTTTATAGTAATGAGGGTGATTTCCAGGATTAGATAGCTTTCCTATAGGGTTTATTCTATAATGTTGTACATAATTGCATGTCCTCCTCTTTAAACTGAGAAGGCAGGAGATAGATATTAGTTATGTTCGCCTCCAGGCGCCAGTTCTCCAATCAGCCTAGGTCCAGTGGGAGCCTGGTCCCTGTGCGGTAGCTAGCTCCCACCTACCAGCTACATCCACATCCCCGCCCCCTTCCTCTTCTCAACGCTCTAATGGGCCTTGTAGTATCTCTAAAATGAACCGAGTTCCACATGAGAAGTGGTTCTATATCTCCAGAGAACACACACACACACCACCGCACAGAGAGGTGGAGTTGATTTGTATTCACCCATAATTCCCTGGGCCTTAATCACTCTGATTTCCCCCCCATTATATGTTAATATATAGTTCCCGTGGAGAGGTAGAGCCAAATAAACCCACCTACTGTTTACAGGCCCTGAGATGTCTACTCTACCATGCTACAGTACCATACACAACCATATAGCTTTTCTCTATATACTAGTATGTCCTCTCAAAACCCAGATGATATCCTTCTCTTGCCTTCTGTCAATTTCTAAATGTATAACAGTCCAAGTATCATTTCTGAGTTTGTAGATGAAAGATGTTTGAACGGAGGATATGTGACTGAGTCTTTCAGAAACAGAAACAGCTGTGGCCCAGTCTGGATTTTGTGGCCTACTGTGTCCTGTATAGTGGAACAAGCCTCCTCCTTTCAGGACAGCGAGTCCCTGCCCATCTTTCACAAACGTCTGAACCCCATCTCAATAAATCCCAAGGCGCCCCCCCAGTATTTTCCTCCTACCACTGACTTTGCTGATAACTACTTTATTGAGGGAAAATATACTTGCAACGATTATGATATGTTATTGTCTCACCTAGCTTTCTTAAGATGAATGCACTAATTGTAAGTCGCTCTGGATAAGAGCGTCTGCTGAATGACTAAAATGGAAATGGTAATGTCATTTTATGCCTGGCAATTTCCTCAGATGTATTCTACTTGTTCTCTGTGGCCTATAGTACATTATACAACGGGTGGGTCTAATCCTGGATGCTGAGTTCCAGCCAGTGTCAATTCCACAAGTTACCACCGGCTAAATCTATGATGTTAAAATGCCTATTTACTCTGTTCCATCAGACTGAGCAATCCATTGTCTCATCAGCCCATCCAGGCAATTTATATACTAGATCTACACTGTAAAAAGCATGAAGACATTATCTCCCATTTCGTTTTGGTTTTCAACAGCGGAGATTTGTATAAACCTTGCTGTCTGTCTCTCTGACATTTGCAACATTGTTTTAATATCACAAGGAGCTGTGAAATAAATATGTTTGAACTTTAAGGAAACGTTCTGTTCAAGTAATGAAATACAGAGAAAATAATGTTTTTTGTCAAGTTCCTTAAATGTACTGAGAATATTCCAAAGTTAAGCGACTGTCCTGCACCATTCCCAGAAAGATGTGGGAAGGTTGTAAGCAAAATAACCTTAGGACAACCACGATCTCACCAAGCTCAAATAAACATATGGTTCTCAGAGGGTTACAGTATGTACAAAAAAGTGATCAAATTAAGATCCTATATCTGTACTCTACATACTCATACTGTATATACAAAGCTGTACTATCATTCATGTATAAGTGGTGTAAGCAACACAACTTGGACAGCCAGACAAGATAGCAAGAAAACAAACCCCAGTGTCCCAAACAACCAAACAACCTTCAACAGAACATGAACTTCAGCCTGGTTGCTAAAGACTAAACACAAGAAGAAGAAATAGTACTGTCCTTTTTTAGAAATAGTATTCCACCTCCGTCTCCCTCCTTCCATATGGGAGAGATATTAGGCGTTTGTGTTTTAAGGAGCTGTGAAATACATAAACCATGAGCCTTAGGAGTGCCACCAGGCCCTGTGGATATGCAGATAGGCTTACTTTGCTTGTGTCAGGGACGCTTAGAGGAGCAGGAACAGAGCAGCTCTCATCTAAAGGATTTCTCTTATGAGTGCAGGGGGACAGGGTGGTGGCAGTGGAGGGAGGGACACTCAGGAGAATGGAGGGAGAGGGAGGTGGAAGGAGAGGGAGAGAAAGGGGGAGGGAGGGAGAGAGAGAGAGAGACAGAGAGAGGGAGGGAGAGAGACAGAGAGCTGCCAGTCCCCAGTGGCTCTGTGACTATATCCAGAGTCTGCTCCTGTCGGTGCAGAGTGGGCCGGGGTGGGGGCTCTTGGATGCTCCGTGCTGATTGGACAGCCCTGGGGGAGGCCAGGGGAGCGACAGGAAGTGACCTCACACCGACGAGGGAGCTATAGGGGCGCGCTGGCTGACTTCCTCCCCTGACTCTCACTAAGGAACAGGCTGCCAGTGTGATCCAACCCCTGCTCCCCTGCTGCATACAAACCCGCCCCCCCATACACAGCAACATTACAGGGACTGTCAGTGCGGAACAGACTTGTACACTCCACACTTGTCGTGTGTTCTTTTACACACACACACACTCTTCACATACACACTTACACAAATACACACATACACACTTACACAAATACACACATGCACACTTACACACTTACACGAAAATACACATACACACATGCACACATACACACAGTAGTGAATACTTCTCATACTAACAAGCAAGGAGTTCACACATACACACACACTCACACTCACCCACACAAACACGCATGCACCCAAGGTCAGACAGTTGGGCAGGTGCAGAGTTATCTGCATAATGAGGCAGGCCAGGTCTCTGAAGGGACAGGAATGTGCTCCAGGATCAAACCATGGCTGCACCTATGGGCACAGGCATGGAGTACTCTGAATAAACACACACACACACACACACACACACACACAAACACACACACACACACACAGCCAAGTTGAATGGGGATCAAAGTGGATAGTGATCCAACTCCAACTCTATCGCTATCTTAAACAGGTGCACAAATGATGCACACACATACCCACGCGTGTCTCTTCTTTCGAAAGGGAAGTTCACAAGCGACATGATCATCTCCTCTGATTGTTATTTGTACCTATCCATCCACACTGTAAGCCACTGAGCCAGACACACACTGTAAGACAATAGCTCATCCAGACTATGCCAGGTTTAAATGTTTGTTTTGAGGCCTTAGTAGAATTTCCTCATCTGCTTTACAGGGCCAGATGGTTAGGTTATAAGAAGACGGCAGGCCTACAGGAGCATGTGGTGACATACAGCATAAACAGACTCTGTATGTAATACATGAGTAGACTCACCATGTTGCCCTTTTTTCTAGAACAGCCCAGTTCATTGGGTTGTATTTTTCACTCTATACTCTAGTTCAATCTTGAAGTATAGAATAGGCTAGTCACCAAAACAGATTAACAACTTCATTTCTTTGTTACTGTAACACACTTATGAAGTGACTCCACCTCACTTGTAAAGGTTTAAACCAATTTAATTGAACCTGATATTGTAATTTGTTTATTTATGTTATGTTGTAAAGCTTGTTGTAATCGACTGCAGGTTTCAGAAATTAGTAGATTGTTATAATTTTGCCAAATGTTGTTAGTGGAGTGAACCAGCCCATGTTGTTTAATGTGTGCTTTGAGCAGCGAAACAACAATTGACCATAAAAGTACAAATGGGAAAGTCACTGGCAGTGTGTGGGCTGGGGTTTTAAAACACGGGCATCTAGGTGGATCTGGGTTCAATCTGTTCCCGTTCATCGCAGGCCATTGTTGTTTAGCTGAGCGGCGTTGCCAGATTTGCCCAAGGCCCATCCGGTAACACTCCGCTCTGATCCTCCAGGGCCTGGTATGGCCACAGCTGGTGGATTGTGTGTTTGCACGTCTGGCACCCTGGGCCCATGTTGTGTGCATTGGGCTGTAGAGACTGAAGGATGAGCCCTGGCCCTGGTTGGGCCCCCTGAGACCCTCCTCCCCATATCCCCCACCCCCCTCTAGTTGGCCCCATGCCTAGACCCATACTTCACGGGACAGGGGAACTTTGACAGAGCACAGGCCCAACCCCATGGAGAGTGCACAAGGTTTTTATTGACGTGCAGTTCAGGAGATGGGCAGCTCCGCTCCAAATTGGCTCTGTCGATATCTGAGTCAGCGGATCGTTGTGCAGCAAATGAGCGGTAGGGCAGGTTCAGCGTCTGAACCAACGGCAGTTATTTCAGCTATCAACTGCCTCGTCGGTCCAAGGTAATCTAACGTCTGTAGGAAGACGTGCCACACATTCTAATGTGATGGGGGAATGGAGACACACGCCATTGTCATGGGCAATATCTCACTTTATGTATTAGTTATGACAAATATAGGAGATTTTTATTCTAGGAGAGATGGAGTCAAATTGAAGTGGACAAAAAAGGGATTTTAACAGATTTTTATTCTACTCATCCACAATAATCAGAATAATGTCGCCGGTGGTTATGTAGTGGGTTGCCGTGGTGATAACGAAGGGACGTATGTAAAGGTTGATATGGTGACATCTCTGTAATGACCACTTTTTGTGGTCCAATTGAATGCTACTCGTATTGTTTATTATTCGATTTTGATTAGGAAATGAGTCTGTTTCCACGCTTGGCTATTCTTACATTTGTCACTTAATCTGTACATTAGCCTATATGCTTCTTCGTGTATTGCACACTCAACCTAGCACTGCACTACACATTAATTTGCCCAAACCAAGTCGCCCAGAAATTAATTTGTGTGTAAGCCAATCAAAAAGAGCCAAGCTTGCCATGTTCAAAGTGCAAGACCTCTCCTGTGCAATTAGGCCCCCCACTGGCCGTCCAATTTATGCCTGATGGGTCTAGATCACACATTATATTGCTTCTCGTACGAGCCGTGAAAGTCACAGGCAGGAGCCTTTGACACAAATGTGTTGGAGCTAAATGAAATGGGGAAGGAGGAGAAAAGAAAAGGAATAGACTGGATCCCTCTCTGCTGTTGGTGCTCTGATTATTCACTTCTGACTGTCTTATTTGGGGTGTTTTCTTGTTTCTTTCTCCATAGAAGAGGGTCTGAACCATGAGTGTAAGCTCTGCAGTCAGTCATTCGA